>NC_134688.1:0-212500 GCF_050947455.1 Rhinoderma darwinii
ATGGGTTTTAGTAGTAGTAGTAGCAGTAGTAGTATGGGTGGTAGTAGTAATAGTTAGTAGTAGTCGTATGGGTAGTAGTAGTAGTTTTGTTAGTAGTAGTAGTTAGTAGTATGGGTAGTAGTAGTAGTAGTAGTAGTAATAGTAGTAGTAGTAGTAGTAGTAGTAGTAGTAGTATGGGTGGTAGTAGTAGTAGTATGGGTGGTAGTAATAGTAGTAGTATGGGTAGTAGTAGTAGTAGTATGGGATAGTAGGTAGTAGTTAGTAGTATGGGTTGTAGTAGTAGTAGTAGTAGTATGGGTGGTAGTAGTAGTATGGTAAGTAGTAGTAGTAGTATGGGTAGTAGTAGTAGTAGTATTGTTAGTAGTAGTAGTAGTAGTATGGGGTAGTAGTAGAAGTAGTATGGGTAGTAGTTAGTAGAAGTAGTAGTAGTAGTAGTAGTAGTAGTAGTAGTATGGGTAGTAGTTAGTAGAAGTAGTATTAGTATGGGGTAGTAGTAGATAGTAGAAGTAGTAGTAGTATGGGGGTAGTAGTAGTATGGGTAGTAGCAGTAGTAGTAGTGTTAGTAGTAGTAGTAGGTAGTAGTAGTAGTAGTATGGGTTAGTAGGTAGTAGTAGTAGTATAGTTAGTAGAAGTAGTAGTAGTATGGGGTAGTAGTAGTATGGGGTAGTAGTAGTAGTAGTAGTGGTGGTAGTAGTAGTATGGATAGTAGTAGTAGTATTAGTTAGTAGTAGTATGGGGTAGTAGTTAGTAGTATGGGTAGTAGTATGGGTAGTAGTATAGGTAGTAGAAGTAGTAGTAGTATGGGGTAGTAGGTAGTAGTTAGTAGTAGTAGTAGTAGTAGTATGGGTGGTGGTAGTAGTAGTATAGGGTAATAGGTAGTAGTTAGTATTAGTAGTAGTAGTAGTAGTAGTAGTATGGGTGGTAGTAGTAGTATAGGGTAATAGATAGTAGTTAGTAGTAGTAGTAGTAGTGTAGTAGTAGTAGTAGTAGTAGTAGTATGGTTAGTAGTAGTAGTAGTAGTATGGGTGGTAGTAGTAGTATGGGTATTATTAGTAGATGTAGTAGTATGGGTAGTAGTAGTAGTAGTTAGTAGAAGTAGTAGTAGTATGGGGCAGAAGGTAGTAGTAGGTTGTAGTTAGTAGAAGTAGTAGGTAGTAGTAGTATGGGTAGTAGTAGTAGTTAGTAGTAGTAGTAGTAGTAGCAGTAGTAGTATGGGTAGTAGTATGGGTAGTAGTAGTAGTATGGGGTAGTAGGTAGTAGTTAGTAGTATGTGTTGTAGTAGTAGTATTATGGGTGGTAGTAGTAGTAGTTGTAGTAGTAGTTAGTAGTAGTAGTAGTAGTATGGGTAGTAGTAGTAGTAGTATGGGTGGTAGTAGTAGTAGTATGGGTAGTAGTAGTAGTAGTAGTAGTAGTAGTAGTAGTATGGGGTAGTAGGTAGTAGTTAGTAGTATGGGTTGTAGTAGTAGTAGTACTAGTAGTATTATGGGTGGTGGTAGTAGTAGTAGTAGTAGTATTAGTAGTAGTAGTAGTAGTAGTATGGGTAGTAGTAGTAGTAGTAGTAGTAGTATGGGTAGTAGTAGTATGGGTGGTGGTGGTAGTAGTAGTAGTAGTATGGGTGGTAGTAGTATGGGTAGTAGTAGTAGTATGGGTGGTGGTGGTAGTAGTAGTAGTAGTAGTTTTGTTAGTAGTAGTTAGTAGTATGGGTAGTAGTAGTAGTAGTAGTAGTAGTAGTAGTAGTAGTAGTAGTAGTAGTAGTAGTATGGGTAGTAGTAGTATGGGTGGTAGTAGTAGTAGTATGGGGTAGTAGGTAGTAGTTAGTAGTATGGGTTGTAGTAGTAGTAGTAGTAGTAGTAGTATGGGTACTACTACTAGTAGTAGTAGTAGTAGTAGTATGGGTAGTAGTATGGGTGGTAGTAGTATTAGTATGGTAAGTAGTAGTAGTAGTAGTAGTATGGGTGGTAGTAGTAGTAGTAGTAGTAGTATTGTCAGTAGTAGTAGTATGGGGGTAGTAGTAGATAGTAGAAGTAGTAGTAGTAGTATGGGGGTAGTAGTAGTAGTATGGGTAGTAGTAGTAGTAGTAGTAGTAGTGTTAGTAGTAGTAGTAGTAGTTAGTAGTAGTAGTAGTAGTATGGGTTAGTTGGTAGTAGTAGTATAGTTAGTAGAAGTAGTAGTAGTAGTATTAGTAGTAGTAGTATGGGGTAGTAGTAGTATGGGGTAGTAGTAGTAGTAGTAGTAGTAGTAGTGGTGGTAGTAGTAGTATGGATAGTAGTAGTAGTATTAGTTAGTAGTAGTATGAGGTAGTAGTTAGTAGTATGGGTAGTAGTATGGGTAGTAGTATAGGTAGTAGAAGTAGTAGTAGTATGGGGTAGTAGTTAGTAGTAGTAGTAGTAGTATGGGTGGTAGTAGTAGTATGGACAGTAGTAGTATGGGGTAGTAGGTAGTAGTTAGTAGTAGTAGTAGTAGTATGGGTGGTGGTAGTAGTAGTATAGGGTAATAGGTAGTAGTTTGTATTAGTAGTAGTAGTATGGGTGGTAGTAGTAGTATAGGGTAATAGATAGTCGTTAGTAGTAGTAGTAGTAGTTGTAGTAGTAGTAGTAGTAGTAGTAGTAGTAGTATGGTTAGTAGTAGTAGTAGCATGGGTGGTAGTAGTTGTATGGGTATTATTAGTAGATGTAGTAGTATGGGTAGTAGTAGTTAGTAGAAGTAGTAGTAGTATGGGGCAGAAGGTAGTAGTAGGTTGTAGTTAGTAGTAGTAGTATGGGTAGTAGTATGGGTAGTAGTAGTTAGTAGTAGTAGTATGTGTAGTAGTAGTAGTAGTAGTAGTTAGTAGTAGTAGTAGTAGTAGTAGTAGTAGTATGGGTGGTGGTGGTAGTAGTAGTTGTAGTTTTTAGTAGTAGTAGTAGTAGTAGTAGTATGGGGTAGTAGGTAGAAGTTAGTAGTATTGGTAGCAGTAGTAGTAGTAGTAGTAGTAGTAGTAGTAGTATGGGTAGTAGTAGTAGTAGTATGGGTAGTAGTATGGGTAGTAGTAGTAGTATGGGGTAGTAGGTAGTAGTTAGTAGTATGGGTTGTAGTAGTAGTATTATGGGTGGTAGTAGTAGTAGTAGTTAGTAGTAGTAGTATGGGTAGTAGTAGTAGTATGGGTGGTAGTAGTAGTAGTAGTATGGGTAGTAGTAGTAGTAGTATGGGGTAGTAGGTAGTAGTTAGTAGTATGGGTTGTAGTAGTAGTACTAGTAGTATTATGGGTGGTAGTAGTAGTAGTAGTAGTAGTAGTAGTAGTATGGGTGGTAGTAGTAGTAGTAGTAGTATGGGTAGTAGTAGTATGGGTAGTGGTAGTAGTAGTAGTAGTATGGGTAGTAGTATGGGTAGTAGTAGTAGTATGGGTGGTGGTGGTAGTAGTAGTATGGGGTAGTAGGTAGTAGTTAGTAGTATGGGTTGTAGTAGTAGTACTAGTAGTATTATGGGTGGTAGTAGTAGTAGTAGTAGTAGTATGGGTGGTAGTAGTAGTAGTAGTAGTATGGGTAGTGGTAGTAGTAGTAGTATGGGTAGTAGTATGGGTAGTAGTAGTAGTATGGGTGGTGGTGGTAGTAGTAGTAGTAGTAGTAGTATGGGTAGTAGTATGGGTAGTAGTAGTAGTAGTATGGGGTAGTAGGTAGTAGTTAGTAGTATGGGTTGTTGTTGTAGTAGTAGTATTATGGGTGGTGGTAGTAGTAGTAGTAGTAGTAGTTTTGTTAGTAGTAGTAGTTAGTAATAATAATAATAATATAATAATAATCTTTATTTATATAGCGCCAACATATTACGCAGCACTTTACAATTTAGAGGGAACATGAAACAAACAATATCAGACATTACATAGTGACAAAGTTCATTTACAATTCAAACCTGGGGAGTGAGGACCCTGCTCGCAAGAAATTACAATCTATGAGGAGAGGAGAGGAGGACCCTGCTCGCAAGAGCAGCTTACAATCTATGAGGACATAAGGGAGACACAAAGTGTAATAGTGTTTGTTCTGTACAATGGTCCGGCCATTTTTATACACATGCGGTGGTAACATAAAGCTGCATGAGCCGGTCACCAGCCAGCATCCGTGTATGACGGACATGAAGAGAAGGAGTGTGAGGGAATCTTATTCTGATGACTAATCTAAATGGAGGGCCATGGAAAGGAGTCAGATTAGGGAATGTTATAGGCCGGTCTAAATAGATGTGTTTTCAGGGCACGTTTAAAACTGTGGATATTGGGAATTAATCTGATTGTCTGGGGTAGCACATTCCAGAGGACGGGTGCAGCACGAGAGAAATCCTGGAGACGGTAGTGGGAGGTTCGGATTATGGAGGATTTTAATCTAAGGTCGTTGGCAGAACGTAGAGCCCGAGTAGGGTGGTAGACAGAGATGAGGGAGGAGATGTAAGGAGGTGCAGCACTGGGGAGAGCTTTGTGGGTGAGAGTAATAAGTTTGAATTTTATTCGGAAGGGGATGGGCAACCAGTGCAGTGACTGGCACAGATTAGAGGCGTTGGTGTAGCGGTTGGTCATAAAGATGAGCCTGGCTGCTGCATTGAGGATAGATTGGAGAGGGGAGAGTTTAGTGAGGGGAAGACCGACTAGTAATGAGTTACAGTAGTCAAGACGAGAGTGAATCAGAGCAACAATGAGAGTTTTGGCAGTTTCCTCCGTAAGAAAAGAGCGGATTCTGGAGATGTTTTTGAGGTGAAAATGACAGGAGCGTGAAAGTGATTGTATGTGAGGAGTAAAGGAAAGATCTGAGTCAAAAATAACCCCGAGACAGCGGGCGTGCTGCTTAGGAGTGATGATAGAGACAGCGGGCGTGCTGCTTAGGAGTGATGATAGAGACAGCGGGCGTGCTGCTTAGGAGTGATGATAGAGACAGCGGGCGTGCTGCTTAGGAGTGATGATAGAGACAGCGGGCGTGCTGCTTAGGAGTGATGATAGTGATAGAGACAGCGGGCGTGCTGCTTAGGAGTGATGATAGAGACAGCGGGCGTGCTGCTTAGGAGTTATGATAGAGACAGCGGGCGTGCTGCCCTGGAGTGATGATAGAGACAGCGGGCGTGCTGCTTAGGAGTGATGGTAGTGCCACACACAGAGATGGAGACATCAGGTTTAGGGAGGTTAGTAGATGGTGGGAACACAAGGAGCTCAGTTTTAGAAAGATTCAGTTTCAGATAGAGAGAGGACATGATGTTAGAGACAGCGGACAGACAATCACTGGTGTTCTGTATTAGAGCAGGGGTGATGTCACGGGAAGAGGTATATAATTGGGTGTCATCAGCGTAGAGATGGTACTGGAAGCCAAGTCTGCTGATGGTTTGTCCAATAGGAGCTGTGTAGAGAGAAAAGAGGAGCGGACCTAGGACTGATCCCTGAGGAACCCCGATATCAAGGGGAAGAGGAGAAGAGGTGGAACCAGCAAATGACACACTGAATGAGCGGTCAGAGAGATAGGAGGAAAACCAAGAGAGAGCCGCGTCCTGGAGGCCAATAGAGTGGAGCATGTTAAGTAGGAGTTTGTGGTCTACAGTGTCAAAGGCTGCAGAGAGATCCAAAAGAATCAGGAGAGAGGATTTACCGTCCGATTTAGCCGCCAAGAGATCATTTGAGACTTTAGTAAGGGCAGTTTCTGTGGAGTGTAGAGTGCGGAAACCAGATTGTAAGGGGTCAAGAATGGAGTTAGCAGAGAGATAGCGGATAAGGCGAGAGTAGACCAAGCGTTCCAGGAGTTTGGAGATGAAGGGCAGATTAGAGACTGGTCGGTAGTTGGCAGCGCTGGATGGGTCAAGAGTTGGTTTTTTCAATAATGGGTTTATAATGGCATGTTTAAAAGCGGAGGGAAAGATACCAGAGGAAAGAGAGAGGTTAAATATTTTAGTCAGGTGACTAGTGACAGCCGGGGAGAGGGACTGGAGGAGGTGTGAGGGGAGAGGGACTGGAGGAGGTGTGAGGGGACAGGATCACTAGGGCAGGTAGTAGGACGAGAAGAAGAGAGGAGCCTCGAGACTTCTTCTTCAGTTATTGGGTCAAATGCTGAGAGTGAAGTAGAGGGAGTGTGGGGGGGAAGAGGATCGATGTTACTAGGGGACTGGGAGATAATATCATGCCGGATGTTGTCAATTTTAACTTTAAAATAATTGGCCAGGTCTTCAGCACTGAGATCTGTGATTGGCGTCTGAACTTTAGGACTAAGGAGGGAGTGAAAAGTATCAAAGAGGCGTTTTGGATTATTAGATAGTGTGGAGATGAGAGAAGTGAAGTAGACTTGTTTGGCGCGGTGAAGGGCCGAGTTGTAAGTTTTGAGCATAAATTTGTAATGGAGGAAATCTGCATTTAAATGCGATTTTCTCCACAGTCGTTCGGCACATCTCAAGCACCGCTGAAGAAAGCGGGATTGAGGCGCGTGCCAGGGTTGTCGTCGTCTTTGTCGGGGGGCTCGGAGTGTAGGGGGGGCTGCTTCATCCAATGCATTTTTGAGAGTGTTGTTATAAAGTTTGGCAGCCAGATTGGGACAGGAGAGGGAAGAGATAGGGGACAATGAGGACTGTAGACTGTCTATAAGTTTCACAGTGTTAATGGCATGTAGATTTCTGTATGTCTGATACGTAGGGATGACCTGAGGAGGCAGAGAATATTTGATAGTAAAGCAGAGAAGATTGTGGTCAGAAAGCGGGAGAGGAGAGTTAATAAAGTCAGAAACTGAGCAGAGCCGGAAGAAGACCAGGTCAAGTGAATGCCCGTCTTCATGTGTAGGAGAGTTAGTAAGTTGTGACAGACCGAGGGACGAGGTTAAAGATAGAAACTGGGAGGCAGATGAGGAGATTGGGTTATCAATGGGGATGTTGAAGTCACCCATGATGAGAGTGGGTGTTTCAGAGGATAGAAACTGTGGAAGCCAGGCAGCAAAATGATCCAGGAATTGGCGGGGTGAGCCCGGTGGGCGGTAGACAACTGCCACTCGGAGGGGAAAAGGGTGAAAGAGTCTGAGGGTGTGGACTTCAAAAGAGGGAAATGTGAGTGAGGGGACCGGGGGAATGACCTGGAAAGTGCAGTGTGGGGAAAGAAGTATACCTACTCCTCCACCCTGCCTGTTCTCAGTTCTGGGGGCATGAGAGAACTGGAGACCACCATAAGATAGAGCAGCAGGGGAAGCAGTGTCAGACAGGTGTAGCCATGTTTCTGTAAGAGCCAGAAGGTTGAGAGAGTTAGAAAGGAATAAGTCATGAATAAAGGTGAGTTTGTTGCACACGGACCGAGAGTTCCAGAGAGCACAGTTAAAAGAGACAGGAGAAGACACACAAGGAATGGCAAGAAGATTTGCAGGGTTTCTATGTGTGGCAGGTAAGTGGTTGAGCTTGGCAGAAGAGAAGGGAGGGCCAGGGTTGGGAGAGATGTCCCCTGCAGCTAGCAGCAGGAGAATGGAGAGTGACAGCAGATGGTTCTGTGATTTATGAGAGCGTTTTTTATGTTGGGCAGTGGGATGAGATGGGTTAAGTTGACTGAGGAAAGTGAATAGTGAATGGGAGCTGTACATGGGTGAGGCCAGGATAGAAGGACTGATGCGGACTGTTTTTGAGCAAGTATTAAATGGGCAATAGGATTGCAAACCAAGAGCAGCTATAATGATGAGAGCGGTGGCAAACATGTTTGTTTACAGATAGTTAGAAATCTAATATTGAGAGCGTGGGCTAGTTTGTCTGGTTTGGTAATGCAGCTTACCTGTCACTGTGCAACTGCCATGTATAACTGCCATGTATAGCTGCCATGTATAACTGCCATGTATAACTGCCATGTATAACTGCCATGTATAGCTGCCATGTATAACTGCCATGTATAACTGCCATGTATAGCTGCCATGTATAACTGCCATGTATAACTGCCATGTATAACTGCCATGTATAGCTGCCATGTATAGCTGCCATGTATAACTGCCAGGACACTTTGACAGTATGACTTCTGCCGTCGTGCCCCCCTGCACGAGTGCCTTCCCCATATGCTACATCTAAATTTATAGGGGAGTAGGTGCTCAGATCTAGGCCTAATTAAGCTCGTTCAGCTATTAATCAAATCAACTAGACACATGAGGTTAAAAGCTCTGCAGAGATAAACAAATAAACTAGCTGGTCTGGATGATCATAAAACTTAACGACGATCAAACACTTTGACAAAACTTTGAGATAACATTAGACTATATAGCAAGACAGGAAAGCAGAGTACCATCAAATAAAAGTTTCAGCTTTTTGAAATGCAGCTACAGCAGGGATGAGGTTCATGCAGGAATGAAATGGATTATATACCTGTATGAAGAGAAGAGAGATGGATGTTAGATCTGTGCCATGTATAACTGCCAGGACACTTTGACAGTATGACACTTAGACAGAGATGACTACTACTAGTAGTAGTAGTAGTAGTAGTAGTAGTATGGGTAGTAGTAGTAGTATGGGTGGTGGTAGTAGTAGTAGTAGTAGTAGTAGTATGGGGTAGTAGGTAGTAGTTAGTAGTATGGGTTGTAGTAGTAGTAGTAGTATGGGTAGTGGTAGTAGTATGGGTGGTGGTAGTAGTAGTAGTAGTAGTAGTAGTAGTATGGGGTAGTAGGTAGTAGTTAGTAGTATGGGTTGTAGTAGTAGTAGTAGTATGGGTAGTAGTATGGGTGGTAGTAGTAGTATTGTAAGTAGTAGTAGTAGTAGTATGGGTGGTAGTAGTAGTATTAGTAGTAGTATTGTCAGTAGTAGTATTGTTAGTAGTAGTAGTAGTAGTATGGGGGTAGTAGTAGTATGGGTAGTAGTAGTAGTAGTTAGTAGAAGTAGTAGTAGTAGTAGTAGTTAGTAGAAGTAGTAGTATGTGGGTAGTAGTAGTAGTAGTATGGGGTAGTAGTAGTAGTAGTAGTAGTAGTAGTAGTAGTATGGGGGTAGTAGTTAGTAGTAGTAGTAGTAGTATGGGTAGTAGTGGTAGTAGTTAGTAGTAGTAGTAGTAGTAGTATGGGTGGTGGTAGTAGTAGTAGTAGTTTTTAGTAGTAGTAGTAGTAGTATGGGGTAGTAGTTAGTAGTATGGGTAGCAGTAGTAGTAGTAGTAGTAGTAGTAGTAGTAGTATGGGTAGTAGTAGTATGGGTAGTAGTATGGGTAGTAGTAGTAGTATGGGGTAGTAGGTAGTAGTTAGTAGTATGGGTTGTAGTAGTCGTAGTAGTAGTAGTATGGGTAGTAGTATGGGTGGTAGTAGTAGTAGTAGTATGGTAAGTAGTAGTAGTAGTAGTATTAGTAGTAGTATTGTCAGTAGTAGTATTGTTAGTAGTAGTAGTAGTAGTATGGGGGTAGTAGTAGTATGGGTAGTAGTAGTAGTAGTTAGTAGAAGTAGTAGTAGTAGTATGGTAAGTAGTAGTAGTAGTAGTAGTAGTATGGGTGGTAGTAGTAGTAGTAGTAGTATTAGTAGTAGTATTGTCAGTAGTAGTATTGTTAGTAGTAGTAGTAGTAGTATGGGTAGTAGTAGTAGTAGTTAGTAGAAGTAGTAGTAGTATGGGTAGTAGTAGTTAGTAGAAGTAGTAGTATGTGGGTAGTAGTAGTAGTAGTAGTAGTATGGGGTAGTAGTAGTTAGTAGTAGTGTTTGTGAATTCTGTGATGTGACTGGTAGCAGTGTTAGTGTTTTCTGTGAATAGATTCATAGTAGCGTCTTAGGATTCTGGGATGTACTGCTAGTAGCAATGATGGGGTTTATAGTCATATTAACCGCCACTGTTGGTGCTTTATCTCTTCTATGAAGGAGCGCTATCTGTGGTCAGAGCATTAGACCGTGAAGAAACAGCTGAGTATAATCTGACCCTGGTGGTCCTGGATTATGGTTCTCCGCGTCTATCCAGTACTCAGACACTTTCCGTCTCGGTTCTTGATGTGAATGATGAGATTCCTACCTTTGAAAAAACCCGGTATGAAGGGAATGTGAAGGAAAATCAGGCTGCGGGCACGACCGTGCTGAGATTGAAGGCCGTGGACGGAGATCTCGGTGAGTAGAAGAAGTGAACGCAGGTTATTGGGGTCTCAATGTAAAGCTTCATCCTGACGACCTGATGTCACTTCATGATCATAGGACCTGGAGGACATATCACATATGGAGGGGTTACCGGGGACGAATTCTCACTGGATCCTGAAAGTGGAATACTAATTACCAAGAAGCCACTTGACCGGGAGAAAAATGATGTCTACAAGCTGACAGGTATATACAATGACCCACATCGCATACATCCAGAGCCGCTCTGCTACATATCTAGTGCCCTCACGCCACATTACTTGTTATAGCATATGCTCAGGATGGAGGTTCCCCACCGAAGGTGTCCGAGATCAAGATTCACGTCACTGTTGGAGATGACAATGACAATGTTCCCATATTCGAGAGTGACAGCATTTTCCTTGAAGTTCCTGAGAACCAGGAGCCAATTACACTATGTGTTCTCCGAGCCTGGGACCCGGACACAGGGAGCAATGGACGGCTACAATATCATGTGATAGGTAAGTGTCCCTATGTCTTACTGCAACTCGTCACCACAGAACATGTTAAGCGGGTTATTATATGATTACTTATCTCCGGTTCCTGACGCTACATTCGTAAGACGGTCCAGTCATGTCTCTAAACTTTCTTTGCAGATGGTGATCAATCACAAGACTTCTCCTTAGATTCTTCAACTGGAGCCCTCTCAACGTCTAGAGCATTGGACCGAGAGTCTGTGTCAGAGTACCAGCTGACTGTGCTGGTCCATGATTCTGGTGACCCATCCCTCAGTGCCTCCACCACTATCACTGTCTCTGTGCTAGATCTCAATGACAACTCTCCTACCTTCTCAGCATCATCTTTCAATGCAGAGGTTCCTGAAGGAGCTCCTGTTGGAAGTTTGGTTCTGAAATTGACAGCCCTTGATCCTGATTATGGTTCGAATGGGCGAACTACATTCCACCTGTCTAATGGTACTCAGGGAGCCTTCCATATTGACCCTCTTACTGGACATATCACAACAGCAATTCAGCTTGACCGTGAGCGGCGGGCTGCTTATACCTTCTTGGCATGGGTAATGGACTCTGACCCATCTGGACCACGCAGTGCAGAAGCTAGCGTGACAGTTATAGTAAAGGATGTCAATGATAATCCTCCAGCATTTTTACGTAGTCCGTTTCACTTGAATCTGTCTCGTAACACTCCCACCAAGAGGACTTTGGCTGCAATGAGAGCAGAAGATAAGGATGCCGGGGCCAATGCTTCCATCTTATACAGGTTGGCACCAAATTCTGGAACAGGACGCTTTTCTGTGGACCCTTATACCGGTGAAATACGTCTGCTAGAACCTCTAGATGGGATGAGCCAACGAGAACGCACTGTTTTTGTACAGGCCTCAGATCTTGGTGAACCACCACTATCCACCACTGCTGTTCTTGTCATACATGTACGTGAGGAGGCACCACGGGGTCCACGATTCCCAAGAGATGCCAATGAGTTCAGTTTATCTGAGAACAGTCCCCAAGGTAAGTGGATATAAAAAAAACTCAACTGCAGTAATAGAGTAGGACAGTATGAGTGTGACTGTTCACTGCAGGTCAGTTGTTTATGTGTGGCCCTTAAGAGCAGGAAACAATGAAACAAGCCAAAGGGCTATCCAATTATTTTATCTAAGAATCGGCAGCTATTGCTGGTGGATGTGCCCAGCACTAAACATGGGCCACCACCTACCAATAATTCATGACTGCAAGACATTCATCCCCACCTCTGTTATAGATACGACTACTGATAGATAAGGGGCTCTATACCCAATAAAGAGAAAACTGGGGGAACCTCATGTACTTTTTAATTTGCCTGTTGTTAGGATAATAACTACTACTTTCCTATAATAGGAATATTACTAACGTCAAAGTAATGGGCTAAGTCAAGTAATGAGCAGGGTTCAGTAATTAGTAGAGTTGAGTAATGGGTAGAGCAGAGTAACAAGTAGAGTAATGGGTAGAATAGAGTAATGGGCAGAGTATAATAATGGGTAGAGTATAGTAATGGGTAGAGTATAGTAATGGGTAGAGTATATTAATGGGTAGAGTAGAGTAATGGGTAGAGTAGAGTAATGGGTAGAGTATAGTAATAGGTAGAGTATAATAATGGGTAGAGTATAGTAATGGGTAGAGTATAGTAATGGGTAGAGTATAGTAATGGGTAGAGTAGAGTAATGGGTAGAGTATAGTAATGGGTAGAGTAGAGTAATGGGTAGAGTATAGTAATGGGTAGAGTAATGGGTAGAGTAGAGTAATGGGTAGAGTATAGTAATGGGTAGAGTATAATAATGGGTAGAGTATAGTAATGGGTAGAGTATAGTAATGGGTAGAGTATAGTAATGGGTAGAGTAGAGTAATGGGTAGAGTATAGTAATGGGTAGAGTAGAGTAATGGGTAGAGTAGAGTAATGGGTAGAGTATAATAATGGGTAGAGTAGAGTAATGGGTAAAGTATAATAATGGGTAGAGTATAGTAATGGGTAGAGTATAGTAATGGGTAGAGTATAGTAATGGGAAGAGTATAATAATGGGTAGAGTATAGTAATGGGTAGAGTATAGTAATGGGTAGAGTATAGTAATGGGTAGAGTATAGTAATGGGAAGAGTATATTAATGGGTAGAGTATAGTAATGGGTAGAGTATAGTAATGGGTAGAGTATAGTAATGGGTAGAGTAGAGTAATGGGTAGAGTAGAGTAATGGGTAGAGTAGAGTAATGGGTAGAGTATAATAATGGGTAGAGTATAGTAATGGGAAGAGTATATTAATGGGTAGAGTATATTAATGGGTAGAGTATAGTAATGGGTAGAGTATAGTAATGGGAAGAGTATATTAATGGGTAGAGTATAGTAATGGGTAGAGTATAGTAATGGGTAGAGTAGAGTAATGGGTAGAGTAGAGTAATGGGTAGAGTATAGTAATGGGTAGAGTAGAGTAATGGGTAGAGTAGAGTAATGGGTAGAGTATAATAATGGGTAGAGTATAGTAATGGGAAGAGTATATTAATGGGTAGAGTATATTAATGGGTAGAGTATAGTAATGGGTAGAGTCGAGTAATGGGTAGAGTATAGTATTGGGTAGAGTATAGTAATGGGTAGAGTATAGTAATGGGTAGAGTAGAGTAATGGTTAGAGTATAGTAATGGGTAGAGTATAGTAATGGGTAAAGTAGAGTAACAGGTAGAGTCAATTAACCAGTAGAGAAGAGTAATGGGCAGGGTCGAGTAATGTGTAGAGTAGAGTAACCAGTAGAGTACTAGGCAGAATAGAATAATCGGTAGAATAGAGTTAGCACAGTAGAGTAAAGGAAAGAGTGGAGTCAAGGCTAAAGTAGAGTAATGGGTAGATTAAAATAACAGGCAGAGTCAAGTAACCAGTAGAGTAATTATGTTGTTGTACAGACTGCGCACGGTTACCAAGATACTTGATGATCTGATTAAGAAGCAAAACAAATCTGATCTCTGTCACTAATGTCATCGGCGCTGCTCCTCAGGTCAATGGGTTATAGTGCTGCTTCCCCTAAATCTGCTGAATTATTGTCATATTTCATATTTTATAGGCTCAGTGATTGGATCCGTAAAAGCCTCACACAATGGCGGCTCTTCTGGAAAAATCATCTACAGCATCCTGAGTGGAAACGAAAATGGAGCATTCACCATCAACACAAATACAGGTGAGAACCCTGACCCACCACTAAAGGTATACAGAGAATAATCCCCACCATAGTAATATCCATAGCAGAGATCCCTACACTAATAATATACAGATAATAATCCCCACCATAGTAATATCCACACTTTCTGGGCTGTATTAACCCTTCCGCTTCCCCTTCTGTCGCTCTATATTAACCCCCTCTGGTTCCTCTCCAGGGCAGGTCTCGGTGCTGCATTCGGCGTTCCTGGACTTTGAATCGAGCCCTCGCCATAAACTGGTGGTCCAGGCGGAGACATCGCAGTTTTTCGCCTTCACCACCGTCACGATCCTTCTGCAGGACGCCAATGACAATGCCCCTCGCTTTCAGCTTCCGTCCTACACGGCGTGTATCCGGGAGGGACAGGCGGATGGAAGTCGCATTATACAGGTAAGAGCAGGCGGTGAGGTCACTGGGGTTCTAGATTTCTGCCCCCCGATAATCCCATGGTAAGAGGTAATAGCGGATTCTTCTGATTCCAGGTCCTCGCTGAAGATCCGGACCAGGGAGTGAACGGTCAGGTCACCTACATGTTTGAGGCGTCTCAGCCCATGAAGGATTTGTTTCGCATTGACCCCCACTCGGGCGTTGTCTCCACTGCTGTCATTTTGGACCGTGAGATCTGGTCTGAGGCTCGGTGAGTGAATTCACTGGACACATTTTTGGACCCTCCAGGGGGCAGAATCAGCTGTTATATGTGTGTCACATGAGGAATAACTCCATTTCTGGCCATTATAGGACTTGTATTCTGCATTATTCAGCAGTTTTCTCCTCTCAAATTCTCAGTTGGCGCAGAGCTACTGCTATCATGTCTTCTATACACTGCACACATAGATCCATGTATATATATATATATATATATATATATATATATATATATATATATATATATATATATATATATATATATATATAGTAGTAGTATCATACAGGGGGGGTGTGTGTGTGTGTATATATATATATATATATACACAGTGTATATATATATATATATATATATATATATATACGCTGCAGTATGGAGGAGATTATACAGCAGTAATGAGCAGTGAAGATGATCCAGCACTACATCTTTTTGTGTCTTTTTCACTCAGCTCCTGCACCCCCTCCCATCTCCATAGACTTGAATGGGTAGCATGTCTGTGTCTTTCTCTCTCTCTACTCCCCATTCCTTCTCCATAAACTTCTATTGGCAGCATGTCTGTCTCTCTCTCTCTCCTTGCTCCTTACTCCCCTCCATTCTCCCTAGACTTCTATCTGCAGCAGTCTCTGTGTCTTTCTTTCCACCTGCTCCCCCTCCTTCACCCCCTCCAATCTCCATAGACTTTTATCGGCAGCTGTGTCTTTCTTTCCGACAGCTCCCTCCTCCTTCTCCCCCTCCAATCTCCCTAGATGTCTATTGGCAGCTGTGTCTGTATCTTTATTTCCACCTGCTCCCTCCTCCTTCTCCATCGACTTCTATCGGCAGCTGTCTGTGTCTTTCTATCCACCTGCTCCAACCTCCTCCTCTCTTCTCTCTATAGACTTCTATCGACAGCAGTGTCTGTGTCTTACTCCCCCCCTGCTCCCTCCTAGTGCTTCCTTGTAATGCCGGGGTAGGGAGACAGACAGGTGAGCCCTAATCTACCCGCCACTCAGTCCCTGCCTACTTGCACGGCCCGTCCTAGGTGACGGCGTACAGCTGGGCGACGGTCCCTACGCTCAATAAGTGCACGACAGACAAACAGACGAGGGTACACAGAAGCTAAGGGAAATGGGGCAGTTTCCCACGGCAACACAGTGAGCAACAAGAGTAGTGGACGAGCCGAGTCAAACCAGGAGTGCACGAGGTACAAATCGCAGAGCAGGAGCGTAGTCAGTAAAGCCAGGGTCAATATGGAGCAGAGGACAAAAGTACAAGCAGCAGCAGAGCCAGGAAACCAGACAGAATCACAGGCAAAGGAGCAGGAAATGCAGGTATAAATAGACAGAGGGCAGGAGCTAGCTCCGTCGTCTGGCCAGGCTGTGATAGGCTCTCCCACTCCTCAGCCTCCGAGCCTGAGTGGTAGATGATTGAGTCACTCTATCAGACTTAGGAGCAGGTGCAGACTGACTAACCACGGGCGTCGACACAGAAGCTGTGTCTGGCAGATCCTTTACATTCCTCCTATGCATGTTCTGTGATAGATAGATAGATAGATAGATAGATAGATAGATAGATAGATAGATAGATAGATAGATAGATAGATAGATAGATAGATAGATAGATGATAGATACACATGTCTAAGCTCAGTTTCTGCATGCAGTCTGATAATTGTACATTGCTTGTGTCTCTTTCCAGGTTGGTGGTCACAGCGATGGATCGGGGGTCCCCTCCACTCACTGGATCGGCAACGCTCACTCTGTTAGTGATGGATATAAATGATAATAGTCCAACTATTCCCCTCCAGCTGGAGCTCAGTGTCCGGGAGGGTAAGTGAATAGATTTTTATTCTAAAGTCTCCCTATAAAAGTCCTTATCACTTAATACCATGAGTTATATTACGAAAAGATCGGCCTAAGCCAGCAGCTCGCCACCTATAATCAGGCCCTCCTCTATAGTATCAGATTGTGTGTACGCAGCTCTAGGTGTGTGTGGAGAGAGACGCCATTATATCCTATTCTAGAAGGTGTGACCGCCAGTAAAGTCACCCAGAATGTAAGACTGATCCCCCCCCCGGCTCAGCCAGTTGTCCTGCAATGTTGATCCAGAAGAAGCGGAGACCGGCATAAGTCACAAGCCGATATTTCTCCTCTTCGCGGTGATTGCGGCCCCTGGACCCGGTGATTGCGGCCCCTGGACCCGGTGATTGCACCCCCTGGACCCGGTGATTGCGCCCCTGGACCCGGTGATTGCGGGCCCTGGACCCGGTGATTGCGGCCCCTGGACCCAATGATTGTGGCCCCTGGACCCTGTGATTGTGTCCCCTGGACCCGGTGATTGTGGCCCCTGAACCCGGTGATTGCGCCCCCTGGACCCGGCGATTGTGGCCCCTGGACCCGGTGATTGTGCCCCCTGGACCCGGTGATTGTGCCCCTTGGACCTGGTGATTGGTCTATTTTGGTCTTTGTAAGGCGGTGCTGCGCTCATTCCTGGGGGGTCAGACAGGGACATATGATGGAGAATTGACTTCATCCTCATGCTTGTCCATGCTTGTCTACAGATGCTCTCATTGGGTCAGAGATTGCTCAGGTGACAGCCAATGACGTGGACTCTGGCCCCCCTTTGTGGTACCTTCTGACCATAGATGGGTCTCCGGGAAGCACTTTCAGCATCTTCCGTTACGGTGGGCAGATACGGCTTACCGAGCCCCTGGACTATGAGGAGCGGGCATCCTATACTTTATCAGTACAGACATCAGACGGGAAACACCAGACAAGGGCAGATGTGCGACTGACTCTACAGGATGTCAACGATAACGCCCCGGAGTTCAAACAGAGCTTATACCAGGTATCACCCCCGCCACATGTCCCCCGGGGTGACCCCCTGCCACATGTCCCCCGGGGTGACCACCCCCCACCACATGTAGCCCCCGGGGTGACCCCCCCCACCACATGTCTCCTGGCATGACCCCCCGCCACATGTCCCCCGGGGTGACTCCCGCCACATGTCCCCCGGGGTGACCCCCCGCCAGATGTACCCCGGCATGAACCCCCGCCACATATACCCCCCGGGGTGGCCCCTTGCCACATGTCCCCTGGGGTTACCCCCCCGGCACATGTACCCCGGGGTGACCCCCCACCACATGTCCCCCGGGGTGACCCCCCGCCACATGTACCCCAGGGTGACCCGCTTCTGGCTGCTTTATGTGGAGGATCCTCTGCTTATTGGTCCCTCCGGTGTTATAGATGTGACAGTAATGAATCATTTCTACCCATCAGGTCACAATTCTAGAACACACTGAGGCGCGGACGCCGCTTATCACTATTTCTGCCACTGATCGGGACTCCGGGGAGATGGGCAGAGTCACTTATAAAGTGTTGTCTTCTGGTCCCGGCGCCTTCCACATCGATCCAGATAATGGTAATATAACAATCCAGCCCCAATCCTGCGCTTTACAGGCCCGTCCTGCACGGGAAAAATAAGTGCACCCCACGGAAAGTCTGAGATTCTTCAGAATACGTGAGCACAACAACATGTAGATTCATTCACGGATAGAAGTGAAGGAAAAATGATAAGAAAGTGACTTAAAGAGGCTGTCACCAGATTCTCACATCCCTATCTCCTATTGCATGTGATCGGCGCTGCAATGTCGAGAACAGAAACGTTTTGTTTTAAAAAAAAACATTCATTTTTGGCCAAGTTATGAGCTATTTTATATATATGCAAATGAGGTTTGAAATGGACAACTGGGCGTGTTTACGTGTATGACGCTGACCAATCAGTGACCAGTCAGCATCATACACTCCTCTCCATTCATTTACACAGCAGCGATGTGCAGCCGCATACACAGAGATTAACGTTAATCAAGTGTCCAGATAATGAATACACATCACCTCCAGCCTGGACGTCATGTGTATTCACAATCCTGACACTTCTGAATCTTTTCTGTGAGATTTGCAGCAAGGGAAACGAAATCTCACAGAAAAGAGTCAGCAGGTGTCAGGATTGTGAGTACACATGACGTCCAAGGATTACAGCCAGGGGGCAATACCAGGGATTACAGCCAGGGAGCAATACGAGTGATTAGAGTCAAGGGGGCAATACCAGAAATTACAGCCAGGGGGCAGTACCAGAGATTAGGGCATTTACTTTTTCCATTGTAGAAAATGTCATTACTGTGGATTTTTTGTTGAATGTTTGAAATCACTTTGTTCTTGTTTTTTTCCCTCCATCTTTATATTCTGGGGATCAGATACGGAGATGTCCACAGATGGTAACTTGCCGTGGGGTGTACTTACTTTCTTACATGACTGTAGGATTCCTGTGGTGATAGATTTGTCATTAGACACGTACGTTCCTCTTGTTCCGGTTTTGTGTCTGGTCAATTACCGGTTTCTCATTCTTCTATTTTCAGGGACCCTGTTCACGTTGCGGCCCCTGGAGCTGGAGACGTCGCGGGCTGTGGTGGAGGTGCTGGTAGAAGCTCGAGATCAGGGATCCCCAAGTCTTTCCTCTCTTGTAATGGTGCAGATTCTGGTTCTGGATGTTAATGACCATGTCCCCACTTTCCTCCAGCAAGAATACTCTGCTGTGGTCCCGGAGGACCTCCCGCTCAGCAGCACCATCTTGATTTTAGAGGCCACGGATGCAGACTTGACCCCAGAGAATTCAGTCCTGGATTACACCATTCTGAGTGGGAATATTGGTAACGTCTTCCAAGTCCAGAGTGCCGTGCGCTTCTGGAATGGGCAATTTCAGCAAATTGGTTCAATCATCTTAACAGATAGTCTGGATTTTGAGAGCACTCACTCCTATAATCTGACTGTGGGCGCGTCTGATAGGGGTGTCCCCCAGAGAAGTCGCTCTGTCCATGTACTCATCACTGTACTGGACGTTAATGATAACCCTCCGGTATTCCCACGGCCGGATTACACCGTACTTCTTAGTGAAGCGGCACCTGTTGGCTCGGAGGTGCTCCGGGTATTGGCGCAGGACTCTGACACGGGTCACAATGGGCTGGTGCATTACAGAATCACATCAGGGGATGAAAGTCGACTTTTTCACATCAATGAAGCAACAGGAGCAATAAAGCTGGTGCGTCAGCTGGACAGGGAGCGGGAGGCCGTGCATGCACTGGTAGTCCTGGCGTTCGATGGGCACGGTGGCCTGGTACATTTTGCTCTTGCTCCTGTCACTGTGGAAGTTCGTGACATCAATGACAACAAGCCTTACTTTCCAGTACAGATTCTGACCACGAGTATTCGGGAAAACCAGCCGGCAAACACTTTATTTACCATCATTCATGCCATTGACCTGGACACAGGAACGTTTGGCCAGCTGCTATATACCGTGCTAGAGCTTCCGGCAACAGAACCGGGACTACTGACTGGAAAAGATGTATTTTCTGTGAACAGGACGTCAGGAGAACTGCTGTCCCGGCAAAGCTTCGACTATGAGCGCAGCAAAACCTTCAACATGATAATCAAAGCAACAGACGCCGGCAACTTCTCTGCTACAGTCACGGTGCAGGTTCTGGTGACCGGAGAAGATGAGTACGACCCCGTATTTGTTGCCCAATACTATAATTTTGAGGTGCCAGAAAGCGCTAACAAAGGCCAGATTATTGGCCAGGTGCAGGCAACGGACGAGGATGAAGGCGCTGACGGGCTGGTCTTCTACTCCTTTTCTAAACCATCACCCTACTTTGGAATGAATGAAACGACGGGTCAGATCTATCTGAAAGTAGACAGTCAGAGACACCGCTCTGGTCGCTCTAAAAGAGAGACAAGGGAAATGACTCTGGAAGTTCATGCTCACAGCCCCCTCCCAGCATCACGTGTAGCCGTGGCCCCGCTGACGGTGGACATCACACACACCTCTTTTGGTTTGGCCCCTGATCTGAATCTACTACTAATTGTATCTGTCGCTTCATCATTGGCCGTAGTTGTGGTTTTAGCTGCAGTTGCAATTATTCTGGTGGTCTGCAGGTCCCGGGGGATGCAGAAGAAAAGTGAAGAAGCTGATGCCCAACTGGACACTTTACAAGGAAGTTCCCTACAGAGAATGGGGCACGATAAATCAGCACTGGGTAGTGGTGACCGGATTTATCACCAAACTCTTCCAGGTTACTCTATGGAATCTTCCACTGTGGATGGATCTTATACTAGAGGGGGGTCTCTAGATCCCTCGCATTCGAGTGGCCGGGGATCAGCTGAAGCGGCAGAAGATGATGAGATCCGCATGATCAATGAATACCCTCGCGTTGCAAGCATCACCTCCTCTATGCAAGAACACATGTCTGCACGCGGTCCAGACTCCGGTATACAACAAGATGCTGACCAGCTGTCTGATATCTCCTGTGACCCCTCTATGGACAGTGGA
This sequence comes from Rhinoderma darwinii, assembly GCF_050947455.1. Classification (NCBI taxonomy): domain Eukaryota; kingdom Metazoa; phylum Chordata; class Amphibia; order Anura; family Rhinodermatidae; genus Rhinoderma; species Rhinoderma darwinii. The sequence goes on from NC_134688.1 coordinate 20,722, forward strand.
CAATGGTTTAAGAACAAAAAGGGTTCTGGTCAGGCGACACTCTATCGAGATGACAGTGGGGGAGGGGGTGCGTTTATGGGGGTGGGGTGTGGGCTCAGTATGTCGCACCCAAAGGACTATTCTTTCCCTGAAAATGGCAAACCATCAGTAGAAGGATCATTAACAGCTATTGTTGCGAGTGATGAGGAGTTACGTGGCAGCTACAACTGGGATTATCTGCTGAACTGGTGTCCCCAGTTTCAGCCATTGGCCAGTGTGTTCATGGAGATTGCGCGACTCAAAGATGAGTCGGCATTAAGAAAACCTTTCCAGCCAAAACCAAAAGCAATTCCTCAACCTCGTATTGATCCCCCTCCTCTTATTACATCTGTTGCTCACCCAGGGGCCAAGACTGTGCCGCCTAAGCCTGCGGTGGGCAGAACCTTCCCTAACTTCTCCTCCCTACGCCGTTCTCCTATAACCCATGAAGCTTCTCTGTCCTCCTCTGTCATTCCACCTAGCTTCTCTCCATCGTTGTCTCCTCTAGCCGCACGCTCACCGGTTGTTTCCCCATTTGGTATCTCCCAGGGCCCATCCGCCTCTGTCCTCAGTGCAGAGCATAATCTTGACCCTTCTGGTGATGGGGAACTAAGAATTTAATGAGATCAGTGAAAGTGGAGGATAGAGACACATAGGGAAAGGAAGAGTCTGAGATGGTGAGGATGATTCTTGTGGTAAGAGACTAAAAGTTTAAAGACCATAAAGTCTGCAGAGTATGAAGCCCAATGCCATAGAATGTGAGGGGCCCAGGACCGACCCCTCTTAGATGTTCTCCGAGGCCATGTTGAAGGATAGTCCTTCTATGATGTTTCATCAGAGGTTCCCTCTGTTGACCAGGGGTTGGCAGCTCCATGATTCTTGCCGCACGTGACACTTGAGACTTGTAATGTCAATGCTCCACGCGGCCTTAATGTTGACCGACACGCAGTCCTGCCCCAGACGGGCAGCTAGCTTCTTTTTTTTACATTTTCTACATATCAGGCGGGACCTGCTCACCAGCAGCTGCACACAATCCGCAAGGGCTGAGCCATATCCGGATCACGGGACCTTGACATGACATATAATCTCAGTCCTGTGAGCCTGACCAGATGTGTGACCTAAGACGGACGATGGATTAAGGAATGTTTGTTTACATGAAAGTGATAGATGACCGGTAGATGAGTATTATGTGGGCACCTCATGGCAGAGACTGGGGATAGTATTTAGGAAGTTTGCTGTTAGGTGTGGAAGTGATGGTATTGGATACAGGTATCATTTGCTCACCTCTCTATAGAGGAAGGAATTAGGATTACCAGGATTTGCTGCATGTGCTACACTACAACCCCCAACATGACCCGACCACTGGACATGACCTAATACAACTCTATTATACTCTATACATAAACACTACAACCCCCAACATGACCCGACCACTGGACATGATATACTACAACTCTATTATACTCTATACATAAACACTACAACCCCCAGCATGACCTAACCACTGGACATGATATAATCCAACTCTATTATACTCTATACATAAACACTACAACCCCCAGCATGACCCAACCACTGGACATGACATAATACAACTCTATTATACTCTATATATAGAACACTACAACCCCCAGCATGACCCGACCACTGGACATTATATAATACAACTCTATTATACTCTATACAGAGAACACTACAACCCCCAGCATGACCCGACCACTGGACATGACCTAATACAACTCTATTATACTCTATACATAAACACTACAACCCCCAACATGACCCGACCACTGGACATGACATAATACAACTCTATTATACTCTATATATAGAACACTACAGCCCCCAACATGAGCCGATTACTGGATATGACCATACCCTACACCCCCTGACACAACTGTATAGAATATCTTCAGTCTACAGTAATGGACAAGAGACACAAACATCCGGAGCTGTAATTCATGAAGACGTCACATTGGGGCGGGGGACGTACATGAAGTCACTTTAACTTGGAATTTAAACATTTTTGCTAGACAGGGTCCGAAAAGTGGTTATGGGGGCACTACAGCTGCCATACAGTGTTGGTTTCAGAGGTTTCTGGGGGACTTGTCTTTCCGGATGATAACACCCATCATTTATCGCTCTTCCCCTTGAAGCGCGGTCTGGGCTTCTATTAATGACATGCAGATCTCTGCACCATGAACGACTTTCTGTACAATATACAAAAATGGTGACAGCGCTCTGCGAACCCCAATGCCACCTGAACACCATAAATAAATAATAAGTGTGACTGTTGCAGGTCCTTACAATAGGGAGGTGCTTACAATAGGGAGATCCTTACTATAGGGAGGTCCTTACAATAGGGAGGTTCTTACAATAGGGAGGTCCGTACAATAGGGAGGTCCTTACAATAGGGAGGTCCTTACTATAAGGAGGTCCTTACAATAGGGAGGTCCTTACAATAGGGAGGTCCTTACTATAGGGAGGTCCTTAGCGTCTGACCACGACTAAAAAAATCCAATACAGATGAACTTTTCTGCAGATCGCAGCCCCCGGTCAGCAGGATACGCTCTCAACCGTTCTTATTGACTTACACAATCTCCGGCGATTGCTCGTTTATCCCCGTTGTTTGCTCGCTCATCTGCTGATCGCTGCCATGTTTGCACAGGGAAATTACGGCAACAAGCGTTCTATGAACTAATGATCTGCCCGATAATCGCCCCGTGTAAAGGAGCCCTTACTAGGTAATATTTAATGGATGGACGTGTCTCGCACAGCGGGAGACTGCCAGCAACTGGATATCGGGGGTTCTGGAAATGGTTTTGCTCTCACTATGCAATGTCATCCAGGTTCTTGTGGTGTCCGTCCTACAGCCAATAACCGGCCACCACGTGTATAATAAAGACTTCCTTGTCCCGTCGGTCTGACACATGGGTCTTCTCAGACCAAGCAATAAATCCACGTGTTACATGAAGAGTCCTTCACAGTCCCCAGCCTTGTATGTACGGTACTAATCATGAGGAAGAAGCGTGCGTTGTCTATTATTGAGTGGCCATTGTGTGTCGCTGTCCACCTCTGAGGAGCCTCTTCATGCCGGCCGCTCACATAGATATTCATTGGTCTTTAGGACTCTCCTCCCGCTCCCTGTGTCTCTGTAGTCGTAGTCGGAGGTCAGTTCCTCTTTTTCCTTCTTCTCACCACGAGACGTTGAGGGAACTTCTCTCATATCACAGAGCCGGTGCCGTGAATTCTTGGCATCTCCACTCCTGTACTATTGGCCAATGAATGCCATAATCTGCTAGTGGCATATACAGCGGATATTCCCCATAATGCACCTGTAGTGGACGCGGACTCCTCTCTATTCCCTGTATGAAGACGCTGCTTCTCAGTAGATGATGAGGAGATTAATAAGCTACCTGTAACTATTATACTGTCAGTATTACCCCCCCCCCCCCCCGCTGCACCAGGTCATTATAACCCCGACCCTTAGAAGCACCGTCAGTATTACAAGTATTTATTTCAGTGTCAGTTTTACCCCGACAATTCGACATCTGTAATTAGCGAAATATTATCCTCCCAGCTCACAGTGAAGGTACAACTATGTATATGACTGGGGGAGGGGTTCATAAAAAGATGTCCGGTCTATGGCAAGAAGTGAGGACCCGTTTTTCATGTTGTAACACCCACTAGGGGGCGCAAGAAAGACCGGCTGCTATAGACCAGACCACCACATCTCCTGTGTCCTAGTCTTTATGGTCATCCACACCGAATGTTAACATTTCAGAGCCTCAGGTTCAGTCATGTAAGGATTACTGGCCGGGAACATTTCTCGTAATCTCTGCTCATCCCCCACCAGTCACGGCTCCGTACCCTCGCACATCTGCAGCCCCTCAGCGTTACAGCCAGCAGACATGTCTATGTGTATCTCAGAAACGTATTTATTGTACTCCAAAAAAACAGCTGTGTCGCTTCCTTTGTATTTAAGAAGAATATGTTGGGGTGATTGGGGCGGGGGAGGGGGGTTGTGAGGATTATTGTATTACAGGGTGGATACTGGGCACAAGGGACACTGCTATTTACCCGACTTCTCCCTTTGTGTTACCAGTTCACAAGTGCCAACTTTTATACAAAACTCCTTTTTAATGTGGAAATCTCTTTGTAATAAAATAAATGAGAATTGACAACTCCAGCGCCTCCCTGTGGTGGTTTATCACAATCCGTCTCGGAAGAACGGAAAGAACGTCTATCATCACCATGCTTCTTATTATGTCTCCGGAGCCCAGATTATAGAACTAGATAATCAGTGTCGGACGGGAGTACCTTGAGCCCACCAGACGAAAAACTTCATGGGGCCCCCTGTCAGCTTTACAGAAATAATGTGACCACGATTGTGTAGTAACCAAAGACCGATATTACTCCACACAGTGACCATATAGTGGTAGATACCAGTCCTACACCGGAGCTCTGCAGACCATATAATATTACACCATACAGTGACCATATAGTGGTAGATACCAGTCCTACACCGGCGCTCTGCAGACCATATAATATTACACCATACAGTGACCATATAGTGGTAGATACCAGTCCTACACCGGCGCTCTGCAGACCATATAATATTACACCATACAGTGACCATATAGTGGTAGATACCAGTCCTACACCAGCGCTCTGCAGAACATATAATATTACACCATACAGTGACCATATAGTGGTAGATACCAGTCCTACACCAGCTCTCTACAGACCATATAATATTACACCATACAGTGACCATATAGTGGTAGATACCAGTCCTACACCGGCGCTCTGCAGACCATATAATATTACACCATACAGTGACCATATAGTGGTAGATACCAGTCCTACACCGGAGCTCTGCAGACCATATAATATTACACCATACAGTGACCATATAGTGGTACATACCAGTCCTACACCGGCGCTCTGCAGACCATATAATATTACACCATACAGTGACCATATAGAGGTAGATACCAGTCCTACACCGGAGCTCTGCAGACCATATAATATTACACCATACAGTGACCATATAGTGGTAGATACCAGTCCTACACCGGCACTCTGCAGACCATATAATATTACACCACACAGTGACCATATAGAGGTAGATACCAGTCCTCCACCGGCGCTCTAAAGACCATATAATATTACACCATACAGTGACCATATAGAGGTAGATACCAGTCCTACACCGGAGCTCTGCAGACCATATAATATTACACCATACAGTGACCATATAGTGGTAGATACCAGTCCTACACCAGCGCTCTGCAGACCATATAATATTACCCCATACAGTGACCATATAGTGGTAGATACCAGTCCTACACCAGCGCTCTGCAGACCATATAATTTTACACCATACAGTGACCATATAGTGGTAGATACCAGTCCTACACCAGCACTCTGCAGACCATATAATATTACTCCATACAGTGACCATATAGTGGTAGATACCAGTCCTACACCAGCGCTCTGCAGACCATATAATATTACACCATACAGTGACCATATAGAGGTAGATACCAGTCCTACACCGGAGCTCTGCAGACCATATAATATTACACCATACAGTGACCATATAGTGGTAGATACCAGTCCTACACCGGCGCTCTGCAGACCATGTAATATTACACCATACAGTGACCATATAGAGATAGATACCAGTCCTACACCGGCGCTCTACAGACCATATAATATTACACCATATAGTGACCATATAGTGGTAGATACCAGTCCTACACCAGCGCTCTGCAGACCATATAGTATTACACCATACAGTGACCATATAGTGGTATATACCAGTCCTACACCAGCGCTCTGCAGACCATATAATATTACACCATACAGTGACCATATAGTGGTAGATACCAGTCCTACACCAGCGCTCTGCAGACCATATAATATTACACCATACAGTCACCATATAGAGGTAGATACCAGTCCTACACCGGCGCTCTGCAGACCATATAATATTACACCATACAGTGACCATATAGTGGTAGATACCGGTCCTACACCGGCACTCTGCAGACCATATAATATTACACCATACAGTGACCATATAGTGGTAGATACCAGTCCTACACCGGCACTCTGCAGACCATATAATATTACACCATACAGTGACCACATAGTGGTAGATACCAGTCCTATACCGGAGCTATGCAAACCATATAATATTACACCATACAGTGACCATATAGTGGTAGATACCAGTCCTACACCGGCGCTCTGCAGACCATATAATATTACCTGTATACAGTGACCATATAGTGCTAGATACCAGTCCTACACCGGCACTCTGCAGACCATATAATATTACACCATACAGTGACCATATAGTGGTAGATACCAGTCCTACACCGGAGCTCTGCAGACCATATAATATTACACCATACAGTGACCATATAGTGGTAGATACCAGTCCTACACCGGAGCTCTGCAGACCATATAATATTACCTGTATACAGTCACCATATAGTGGTAGATACTAGTCCTACACCAGCGCTCTGCAGACCATATAATATTACACCATACAGTGACCATATAGTGGTAGATACCAGTCCTACACCGGCGCTCTGCAGACCATATAATATTACCCCATACAGTGACCATATAGTGGTAGACACCAGTCCTACCCCAGCGCTCTGCAGACCATATAATATTACACCATACAGTGACCATATAGTGGTAGATACCAGTCCTACACCAGCGCTCTGCAGACCATATAATATTACACCATACAGTGACCATATAGTGGTAGATACCAGTCCTACACCGGAGCTCTGCAGACCATATAATATTACACCATACAGTGACCATATAGTGGTAGATACCAGTCCTACACCGGTGCTCTGCAGACCATATAATATTACACCATACAGTGACCATATAGTGGTAGATACCAGTCCTACACCGGAGCTCTGCAGACCATATAATATTACACCATACAGTGACCATATAGAGGTAGATACCAGTCCTACACCAGCGCTCTACAGACCATATAATATTACCCCATACAGTGACCATATAGTGGTAGATACCAGTCCTACACCGGAGCTCTACAGACCATATAATATTACACCATACAGTGACCATATAGTGGTAGATACCAGTCCTACACCAGCGCTCTGCAGACCATATAATATTACATCATACAGTGACCATATAGTGGTAGATACCAGTCCTACACCGGAGCTCTGCAGACCATATAATATTACACCATACAGTGACCATATAGTGGTAGATACCAGTCCTACACCAGCGCTCTGCAGACCATATAATATAACCTGTATACAGTGACCATATAGTGGTAGATACCAGTCCTACACCGGAGCTCTGCAGACCATATAATATTACCCCATACAGTGACCATATAGTGGTAGATACCAGTCCTACACCAGCGCTCTGCAGACCATATAATATTACACCATACAGTGACCATATAGTTGTAGATACCAGTCCTACACCGGAGCTCTGCAGACCATATAATATTACACCATACAGTGACCATATAGTGGTAGATAACAGTCCTACACCAGCGCTCTGCAGACCATATAATATTACACCACACAGTGACCATATAGAGATAGATACCAGTCCTACACCAGCGCTCTGCAGACCATATAATATTACACCATACAGTGACCATATAGAGGTAGATACCAGTCCTACACCGCGCTCTGCAGACCATATAATATTACACCATACAGTGACCATATAGTGGTAGATACCAGTCCTACACCGGCGCTCTGCAGACCATATAATATTACACCATACAGTGACCATATAGTGGTAGATACCAGTCCTACACCGGCACTCTGCAGACCATATAATATTACCCAATACAGTGACCATATAGTGTTAGATACCAGTCCTACACCAGCGCTCTGCAGACCATATAATATTACACCATACAGTGACCATATAGTGGTAGATACCAGTCCTACACCGGAGCTCTGCAGACCATATAATATTACACCATACAGTGACCATATAGTGGTAGATACCAGTCCTACACCAGCGCTCTGCAGACCATATAATATTACACCACACATTGACCATATAGAGATAGATAACAGTCCTACACCAGCGCTCTACAGACCATATAATATTACACCATACAGTGACCATATAGAGATAGATAACAGTCCTACACCAGCGCTCTACAGACCATATAATATTACATCATACAGTGACCATATAGTGGTAGATACCAGTCCTACACCAGCGCTCTGCAGACTATATTATATTACACCATACAGTGACCATATAGTGGTAGATACTAGTCCTACATCAGCGCTCTGCAGACCATATAATATTACACCATACAGTGACCATATAGTGGTAGATACTAGTCCTACATCAGCGCTCTGCAGACCATATAATATTACACCATACAGTGACCATATAGTGGTAGATACTATTCCTACATCAGCGCTCTGCAGACCATATAATATTACACCATACAGTAACCATATAGTGGTATATACCAGTCCTACACCGGAGCTCTACAGACCATATAATATTACCCCATACAGTGACCATAAAGTGGTAGATACCAGTCCTACACCGGCACTCTGCAGACCATATAATATTACACCATACAGTGACCATATAGTGGTAGATACCAGTCCTACACCAGCGCTCTACAGACCATATAATATTACCTGTATACAGTGACCATATAGTGGTAGATACCAGTCCTACACCAGCGCTCTGCAGACCATATAATATAACACCATACAGTGACCATATAGTGGTAGATACCAGTCCTACACCAGCGCTCTACAGACCATATAATATTACACCATACAGTGACCATATAGTGATAGATACCAGTCCTACACCGGCACTCTACAGACCATATAATATTACACCATACAGTGACCATATAGTGATAGATACCAGTCCTACACCGGCACTCTGCAGACCATATAATATTACTCCATACAGTGACCATATAGTGGTATATACCAGTCCTACACCGGCGCTCTGCAGACCATATAATATTACACCATACAGTGACCATATAGTGGTAGATACCAGTCCTACACCAGCGCTCTGCAGACCATATAGTATTACCTGTATACAGTGACCATATAGTGGTAGATACCAGTCCTACACCGGAGCTCTGCAGACCATATAATATTACACCATACAGTGACCATATAGTGGTAGATACCAGTCCTATACCAGCGCTCTGCAGACCATATAATATTACACCATACAGTGACCATATAGTGGTAGATACCAGTCCTACACCAGCGCTCTGCAGACCATATAATATTACACCATACAGTGATGATATAGTGGTAGATACCAGTCCTACACCGGCGCTCTGCAGACCATATAATATTACACCATACAGTGACCATATAGTGGTAGATACCAGTCCTACACCAGCGCTCTGCAGACCATATAATATTACACCATACAGTGACCATATAGTGGTAGATACCAGTCCTACACCAGCGCTCTGCAGACCATATAATATTACTCCATACAGTGACCATATAGTGGTAGATACCAGTCCTACACCGGCACTCTGCAGTCCATATAATATTACACCATACAGTGACCATATAGTGGTATATACCAGTCCTACACCAGCGCTCTACAGACCATATAATATTACACCATACAGTGACCATATAGTGGTAGATACCAGTCCTACACCAGCGCTCTGCAGACCATATAATATTACACCATGCAGTGACCATATAGTGGTAGATACCAGTCCTACACCAGCGCTCTGCAGACCATATTATATTACACCATACAGTGACCATATAGTGGTAGATAGCAGTCCTACACCGGCGCTCTGCAGACCATATAATGTTACACCATACAGTGACCATATAGAGGTAGATACCAGTCCTACACCGGTGCTCTGCACTCCATATAATATTACACCATACAGTGACCATATAGTAATAGATACCAGTCCTACACCAGCGCTCTACAGACCATATAATATTACACCATACAGTGACCATATAGTAGTAGATACCAGTCCTACACCAGCGCTCTGCAGACCATATAATATTACACCATACAGTGACCATATAGAGGTAGATACCAGTCCTACACCGGAGCTCTGCAGACCATATAATATTACACCATACAGTGACCATATAGTGGTAGATATCAGTCCTACACCAGCGCTCTACATACCATATAATATTACACCATACAGTGACCATATAGTGGTAGATACCAGTCCTACACCAGCGCTCTGCAGACCATATAATATTACTCCATACAGTGACCATATAGTGGTAGATACCAGTCCTACACCGGAGCTCTGCAGACCATATAATATTACACCATACAGTGACCATATAGTGGTAGATACTAGTCCTACACCGGCGCTCTACAGACATATAATATTACACCACACAGTGACCATATAGTGGTAGATACCAGTCCTACACCGGCACTCTACAGACATATAATATTACACCATGCAGTGACCATATAGTGGTAGATACTAGTCCTACACCGGCGGTCTACAGACATATAATATTACACCATACAGTGACCATATAGTGGTAGATACCAGTCCTACACCAGCGCTCTGCAGACCATATAATATTACACCATACAGTGACCATATAGTGGTAGATACCAGTCCTACATCAGCGCTCTGCAGACCATATAATATTACACCATACAGTGACCATATAGTGATAGATATCAGTCCTACACCAGCGCTCTGCAAACCATATAATATTACACCATACAGTGACCATATAGTGGTAGATACCAGTCCTACACCAGCGCTCTGCAGACCATATAATATTACCTGTATACAGTGACCATATAGTGGTAGATACCAGTCCTACACCGGAGCTCTGCAGACCATATAATATTACACCATACAGTGACCATATAGTGGTAGATACCAGTCCTACACCAGCGCTCTGCAGACCATATAATATTACACCATACAGTGACCATATAGTGGTAGATACCAGTCCTACACCGGCACTCTGCAGACCATATAATATTACACCATACAGTGACCATATAGTGGTAGATACCAGTCCTACACCGGCGCTCTACAGACCATATAATATTACACCATACAGTGACCATATAGTGGTAGATACCAGTCCTACACCGGCGCTCTGCAGACCATGTAATATTACACCATAGAGTGACCATATAGTGGTAGATACCTGTCCTACACCGGCGCTATACAGACCATATAATATTACACCATACAGTGACCATATAGTGGTAGATACCAGTCCTACACCGGTGCTCTGCAGACCATATAATATTACACCATACAGTGACCATATAGTGGTAGATACCAGTCCTACACCAGCGCTCTACAGACCATATAATATTACACCATACAGTGACCATATAGAGGTAGATACCAGTCCTACACCAGCGCTCTGCAGACTATATAATATTACACCACACAGTGACCATATAGAGGTAGATACCAGTCCCACACCAGCGCTCTGCAGACCATATAATATTACACCATACAGTGACCATATAGTGTTAGATACCAGTCCTACACCAGCGCTCTGCAGACCATATAATATTACACCATACAGTGACCATATAGTGGTAGATACCAGTCCTACACCAGCGCTCTGCAGACCATATAATATTACACCATACAGTGACCATATAGTGATAGATAACAGTCCTACACCAGCACTCTGCAGACCATATAATATTACACCATACAGTGACCATATAGAGGTAGATACCAGTCCTACACCGGCACTCTGCAGACCATATAATATTACACCATACAGTGACCAAATAGTGGTAGATACCAGTCCTACACCGGAGCTCTGCAGACCATATAATATTACACCATACAGTGACCATATAGAGGTAGATACCAGTCCTACACAGGCGCTCTGCAGACCATATAATATTACACCATACAGTGACCATATAGTGGTAGATACCAGTACTACACCAGCACTCTGCAGACCATATAATATTACACCATACAGTGACCATATAGTGGTAGATACCAGTCCTACATCGGCGTTTTGCAGACCATATAATATTACACCATACAGTGACCATATAGTGGGGGATACCAGTCCCACACCAGCGCTCTGCAGACCATATAATATTACACCATACAGTGACCATATAGTGGTAGATACCAGTCCTACACCGGCGCTCTGCAGACCATGTAATATTACACCATAGAGTGACCATATAGTGGTAGATACCAGTCCTACACCGGCGCTTTGCAGACCATGTAATATTACACCATAGAGTGACCATATAGTGGTAGATACCAGTCCTACACCAGCGCTCTACAGACCATATAATATTACACCATACAGTGACCATATAGAGGTAGATACCAGTCCTACACCAGCGCTCTGCAGACTATATAATATCACACCACACAGTGACCATATAGTGTTAGATACCAGACCTACACCAGCGCTCTGCAGACCATATAATATTACACCATACAGTGACCATATAGTGGTAGATACCAGTCCTACACCAGCGCTCTGCAGACCATATAATATTACCCCATACAGTGATGATATAGTGGTAGATACCAGTCCTACACCAGCGCTCTGCAGACCATATAATATTACACCATACAGTGACCATATAGTGGTAGATACCAGTCCTACACCGGAGCTCTACAGACATATAATATTACACCATACAGTGCCCATATAGTGGTATATACCAATCCTACACCGGAGCTCTGCAGACCATATAATATTACAACATACAGTGACCATATAGTGGTAGATACCAGTCCTACACCAGCGCTCTGCAAACCATATAATATTACACCATACAGTGACCATATAGAGGTAGATACCAGTCCTACACCAGCGCTCTGCAGACCATATAATATTACACCATACAGTGACCATATAGTGATAGATAACAGTCCTACACCAGCACTCTGCAGACCATATAATATTACACCATACAGTGACCATATAGAGGTAGATACCAGTCCTACACCGGCACTCTGCAGACCATATAATATTATACCAGATAGTGACCATATAGAGGTAGATACCAGTCCTACACCAGCGATTTGCAGACCATATAATATTATACCATACAGTGACCATATAGTGGTAGATACCAGTCCTACACCGGCACTCTGCAGACCATATAATATTACCCCATACAGTGACCATATAGTGGTAGATACCAGTCCTACACCGGAGCTCTGCAGACCATATAATATTACACCATACAGTGACCATATAGTGGTAGATACCAGTCCTACACCGGCGCTCTGCAGACCATATAATATTACACCATACAGTGACCACATAGAAGTAGATACCAGTCCTACACCGGCGCTCTGCAGACCATATAATATTACACCATACAGTGACCATATAGTAGTAGATACCAGTCCTACACCGGAGCTCTGCAGACCATATAATATTACCCAATACAGTGACCATATAGTGGTAGATACCAGTCCTACACCAGCACTCTGCAGTCCATATAATATTATACCATACAGTGACCATATAGAGGTAGATACCAGTCCTACACCAGCACTCTGCAGTCCATATAATATTACACCATACAGTGACCATATAGAGGTAGATACCAGTCCTACACCAGCGCTCTGCAGACCATATAGTATTACCCCATACTGTGACCATATAGTGGTAGATACCAGTCCGACACCGGAGCTCTGCAGACCATATAATATTACACCATACAGTGACCATATAGAGGTAGATACCAGTCCTACACAATCGCTCTGCAGACCATATAATATTACACCATAGAGTGACCATATAGTGGTAGATACCAGTCCGACACCGGTGCTCTGCAGACCATATAATATTACACCATACAGTGACCATATAGAGGTAGATACCAGTCCTACACCGGCGCTCTGCAGACCATATAATATTACACCATACAGTGACCATATAGTGGTAGATACCAGTCATACACTGGCGCTCTGCAGACCATATAATATTACCCCATACAGTCACCATATAGTGGTAGATAGCAGTCCTACACAATCGCTCTGCAGACCATATAATATTACACCATACAGTGACCATATAGTGGTAGATACCAGTCCTACACAATCGCTCTGCAGACCATATAATATTACACCATACAGTGACCATATAGTGGTAGATACCAGTCCTACACTGGCGCTATGCAAACCATATAATATTACCCCATACAGTGACCATATAGTGGTAGATACCTGTCCTACACCAGCGCTCTGCAGACCATATAATATTACCTGTATACAGTGACCATATAGTGGTAGATACCAGTCCTACACCGGAGCTCTGCAGACCATATAATATTACGCCATACAGTGACCATATAGTGGTAGATACCAGTCCGACACCGGTGCTCTGCAGACCATATAATATTACACCATACAGTGACCATATAGGGGTAGATACCAGTCCTACACCGGCGCTCTGCAGACCATATAATATTACACCATACAGTGACCATATAGTGGTAGATACCAGTCATACACCGGCGCTCTGCAGACCATATAATATTACCCCATACAGTGACCATATAGAGGTAGATACCAGTCCTACACAATCGCTCTGCAGACCATATAATATTACACCATACAGTGACCATATAGTGGTAGATACCAGTCCTACACCGGCGCTATGCAAACCATATAATATTACCCCATACAGTGACCATATAGTGGTAGATACCTGTCCTACACCAGCGCTCTGCAGACCATATAATATTACCTGTATACAGTGACCATATAGTGGTAGATACCAGTCCTACACCGGAGCTCTGCAGACCATATAATATTACGCCATACAGTGACCATATAGTGGTAGATACCAGTCCTACACCGGCACTCTGCAGACCATATAATATTACACCATGCAGTGACCATATAGTGGTATATATCAGTCCTACAACTGCGCTCTGCAGACCATATAATATTACCCCATACAGTGACCATACAGAGGTAGATACCAGTCCTACACCAGCGCTCTGCAGACCATATAATATTACACCATACAGTGACCATATAGTGGTAGATACCAGTCCTACACCAGCGCTCTACAGACCATATAATATTACACCATACAGTGACCATATAGTGGTAGATACCAGTCCTACACCAGCGCTCTGCAGACCATATAATATTACACCATACAGTGACCATATAGTGGTAGATACCAGTCCTACACCGGCACTCTGCAGACCATATAATATTACACCATGCAGTGACCATATAGTGGTATATATCAGTCCTACAACTGCGCTCTGCAGACCATATAATATTACCCCATACAGTGACCATACAGAGGTAGATACCAGTCCTACACCAGCGCTCTGCAGACCATATAATATTACACCATACAGTGACCATATAGTGGTAGATACCAGTCCTACACCAGCGCTCTACAGACCATATAATATTACACCATACAGTGACCATATAGTGGTAGATACCAGTCCTACACCAGCGCTCTGCAGACCATATAATATTACACCATACAGTGACCATATAGTGGTAGATACCAGTCCTACACCGGCGCTCTGCAGACCATATAATATTACACCATACAGTGACCATATAGAGGTAGATACCAGTCCTACACCAGCGCTCTGCAGACCATATAATATTACACCATACAGTGACCATATAGTGATAGATAACAGTCCTACACCAGCACTCTGCAGTCCATATAATATTATACCATACAGTGACCATATAGAGGTAGATACCAGTCCTACACCAGCACTCTGCAGTCCATATAATATTACACCATACAGTGACCATATAGAGGTAGATACCAGTCCTACACCAGCGCTCTGCAGACCATATAGTATTACCCCATACTGTGACCATATAGTGGTAGATACCAGTCCGACACCGGAGCTCTGCAGACCATATAATATTACACCATACAGTGACCATATAGAGGTAGATACCAGTCCTACACAATCGCTCTGCAGACCATATAATATTACACCATAGAGTGACCATATAGTGGTAGATACCAGTCCGACACCGGTGCTCTGCAGACCATATAATATTACACCATACAGTGACCATATAGAGGTAGATACCAGTCCTACACCGGCGCTCTGCAGACCATATAATATTACACCATACAGTGACCATATAGTGGTAGATACCAGTCATACACTGGCGCTCTGCAGACCATATAATATTACCCCATACAGTCACCATATAGTGGTAGATAGCAGTCCTACACAATCGCTCTGCAGACCATATAATATTACACCATACAGTGACCATATAGTGGTAGATACCAGTCCTACACAATCGCTCTGCAGACCATATAATATTACACCATACAGTGACCATATAGTGGTAGATACCAGTCCTACACTGGCGCTATGCAAACCATATAATATTACCCCATACAGTGACCATATAGTGGTAGATACCTGTCCTACACCAGCGCTCTGCAGACCATATAATATTACCTGTATACAGTGACCATATAGTGGTAGATACCAGTCCTACACCGGAGCTCTGCAGACCATATAATATTACGCCATACAGTGACCATATAGTGGTAGATACCAGTCCGACACCGGTGCTCTGCAGACCATATAATATTACACCATACAGTGACCATATAGGGGTAGATACCAGTCCTACACCGGCGCTCTGCAGACCATATAATATTACACCATACAGTGACCATATAGTGGTAGATACCAGTCATACACCGGCGCTCTGCAGACCATATAATATTACCCCATACAGTGACCATATAGAGGTAGATACCAGTCCTACACAATCGCTCTGCAGACCATATAATATTACACCATACAGTGACCATATAGTGGTAGATACCAGTCCTACACCGGCGCTATGCAAACCATATAATATTACCCCATACAGTGACCATATAGTGGTAGATACCTGTCCTACACCAGCGCTCTGCAGACCATATAATATTACCTGTATACAGTGACCATATAGTGGTAGATACCAGTCCTACACCGGAGCTCTGCAGACCATATAATATTACGCCATACAGTGACCATATAGTGGTAGATACCAGTCCTACACCGGCACTCTGCAGACCATATAATATTACACCATGCAGTGACCATATAGTGGTATATATCAGTCCTACAACTGCGCTCTGCAGACCATATAATATTACCCCATACAGTGACCATACAGAGGTAGATACCAGTCCTACACCAGCGCTCTGCAGACCATATAATATTACACCATACAGTGACCATATAGTGGTAGATACCAGTCCTACACCAGCGCTCTACAGACCATATAATATTACACCATACAGTGACCATATAGTGGTAGATACCAGTCCTACACCAGCGCTCTGCAGACCATATAATATTACACCATACAGTGACCATATAGTGGTAGATACCAGTCCTACACCGGCACTCTGCAGACCATATAATATTACACCATGCAGTGACCATATAGTGGTATATATCAGTCCTACAACTGCGCTCTGCAGACCATATAATATTACCCCATACAGTGACCATACAGAGGTAGATACCAGTCCTACACCAGCGCTCTGCAGACCATATAATATTACACCATACAGTGACCATATAGTGGTAGATACCAGTCCTACACCAGCGCTCTACAGACCATATAATATTACACCATACAGTGACCATATAGTGGTAGATACCAGTCCTACACCAGCGCTCTGCAGACCATATAATATTACACCATACAGTGACCATATAGTGGTAGATACCAGTCCTACACCGGCGCTCTGCAGACCATATAATATTACACCATACAGTGACCATATAGAGGTAGATACCAGTCCTACACCAGCGCTCTGCAGACCATATAATATTACACCATACAGTGACCATATAGTGATAGATAACAGTCCTACACCAGCACTCTGCAGACCATATAATATTACACCATACAGTGACCATATAGAGGTAGATACCAGTCCTACACCGGCACTCTGCAGACCATATAATATTATACCAGATAGTGACCATATAGAGGTAGATACCAGTCCTACACCAGCGATTTGCAGACCATATAATATTATACCATACAGTGACCATATAGTGGTAGATACCAGTCCTACACCGGCACTCTGCAGACCATATAATATTACCCCATACAGTGACCATATAGTGGTAGATACCAGTCCTACACCGGAGCTCTGCAGACCATATAATATTACACCATACAGTGACCATATAGTGGTAGATACCAGTCCTACACCGGCGCTCTGCAGACCATATAATATTACACCATACAGTGACCACATAGAAGTAGATACCAGTCCTACACCGGCGCTCTGCAGACCATATAATATTACACCATACAGTGACCATATAGTAGTAGATACCAGTCCTACACCGGAGCTCTGCAGACCATATAATATTACCCAATACAGTGACCATATAGTGGTAGATACCAGTCCTACACCAGCACTCTGCAGTCCATATAATATTATACCATACAGTGACCATATAGAGGTAGATACCAGTCCTACACCAGCACTCTGCAGTCCATATAATATTACACCATACAGTGACCATATAGAGGTAGATACCAGTCCTACACCAGCGCTCTGCAGACCATATAGTATTACCCCATACTGTGACCATATAGTGGTAGATACCAGTCCGACACCGGAGCTCTGCAGACCATATAATATTACACCATACAGTGACCATATAGAGGTAGATACCAGTCCTACACAATCGCTCTGCAGACCATATAATATTACACCATAGAGTGACCATATAGTGGTAGATACCAGTCCGACACCGGTGCTCTGCAGACCATATAATATTACACCATACAGTGACCATATAGAGGTAGATACCAGTCCTACACCGGCGCTCTGCAGACCATATAATATTACACCATACAGTGACCATATAGTGGTAGATACCAGTCATACACTGGCGCTCTGCAGACCATATAATATTACCCCATACAGTCACCATATAGTGGTAGATAGCAGTCCTACACAATCGCTCTGCAGACCATATAATATTACACCATACAGTGACCATATAGTGGTAGATACCAGTCCTACACAATCGCTCTGCAGACCATATAATATTACACCATACAGTGACCATATAGTGGTAGATACCAGTCCTACACTGGCGCTATGCAAACCATATAATATTACCCCATACAGTGACCATATAGTGGTAGATACCTGTCCTACACCAGCGCTCTGCAGACCATATAATATTACCTGTATACAGTGACCATATAGTGGTAGATACCAGTCCTACACCGGAGCTCTGCAGACCATATAATATTACGCCATACAGTGACCATATAGTGGTAGATACCAGTCCGACACCGGTGCTCTGCAGACCATATAATATTACACCATACAGTGACCATATAGGGGTAGATACCAGTCCTACACCGGCGCTCTGCAGACCATATAATATTACACCATACAGTGACCATATAGTGGTAGATACCAGTCATACACCGGCGCTCTGCAGACCATATAATATTACCCCATACAGTGACCATATAGAGGTAGATACCAGTCCTACACAATCGCTCTGCAGACCATATAATATTACACCATACAGTGACCATATAGTGGTAGATACCAGTCCTACACCGGCGCTATGCAAACCATATAATATTACCCCATACAGTGACCATATAGTGGTAGATACCTGTCCTACACCAGCGCTCTGCAGACCATATAATATTACCTGTATACAGTGACCATATAGTGGTAGATACCAGTCCTAC
Organism: Rhinoderma darwinii; assembly: GCF_050947455.1. Lineage (NCBI taxonomy): Eukaryota > Metazoa > Chordata > Amphibia > Anura > Rhinodermatidae > Rhinoderma > Rhinoderma darwinii. The sequence goes on from NC_134688.1 coordinate 40,520, forward strand.
ACCGGAGCTCTGCAGACCATATAATATTACGCCATACAGTGACCATATAGTGGTAGATACCAGTCCTACACCGGCACTCTGCAGACCATATAATATTACACCATGCAGTGACCATATAGTGGTATATATCAGTCCTACAACTGCGCTCTGCAGACCATATAATATTACCCCATACAGTGACCATACAGAGGTAGATACCAGTCCTACACCAGCGCTCTGCAGACCATATAATATTACACCATACAGTGACCATATAGTGGTAGATACCAGTCCTACACCAGCGCTCTACAGACCATATAATATTACACCATACAGTGACCATATAGTGGTAGATACCAGTCCTACACCAGCGCTCTGCAGACCATATAATATTACACCATACAGTGACCATATAGTGGTAGATACCAGTCCTACACCGGCACTCTGCAGACCATATAATATTACACCATGCAGTGACCATATAGTGGTATATATCAGTCCTACAACTGCGCTCTGCAGACCATATAATATTACCCCATACAGTGACCATACAGAGGTAGATACCAGTCCTACACCAGCGCTCTGCAGACCATATAATATTACACCATACAGTGACCATATAGTGGTAGATACCAGTCCTACACCAGCGCTCTACAGACCATATAATATTACACCATACAGTGACCATATAGTGGTAGATACCAGTCCTACACCAGCGCTCTGCAGACCATATAATATTACACCATACAGTGACCATATAGTGGTAGATACCAGTCCTACACCGGCGCTCTGCAGACCATATAATATTACACCATACAGTGACCATATAGTGGTAGATACCAGTCCTACACCGGCGCTCTACAGACCATATAATATTACACCATACAGTGACCATATAGTGGTAGATACCAGTCCTACACCGGAGCTCTGCAGACCATATAATATTACACCATACAGTGACCATATAGAGGTAGATACCAGTCGTACACCAGCGCTCTACTGACCATATAATATTACACCATACAGTGACCATATAGTGGTAGATACCAGTCCTACACCGGAGCTCTGCAGACCATATAATATTACACCATACAGTGACCATATAGAGGTAGATACCAGTCTTACACCAGCGCTCTGCAGACCATATCATATTACACCATACAGTGACCATATAGTGGTAGATACCAGTCCTAAACCGGAGCCCTGCAGACCATATAATATTACACCATACAGTGACCATATAGTGGTAGATACCAGTCCTAAACCAGCACTCTGCAGACCATATAATATTACACCATACAGTGACCATATAGAGGTAGATACCAGTCCTACACCGGCGCTCTGCAGACCATATAATATTACACCATACAGTGACCATATAGTGATAGATATCAGTCCTACACCAGCGCTCTGCAGACCATATAATATTACACCATACAGTGACCATATAGTGGTAGATACCAGTCCTACACCGGCGCTCTGCAGACCATATAATATTACACCATACAGTGACCATATAGTGGTAGATACCAGTCCTACACCAGCGCTCTGCAGACCATATAATATTACACCATACAGTGACCATATAGTGATAGATATCAGTCCTACACCAGCGCTCTGCAGACCATATAATATTACACCATACAGTGACCATATAGTGGTAGATACCAGTCCTACACTGGCGCTCTGCAGACCATATAATATTACACCATACAGTGACCATATAGTGGTAGATACCAGTCCTACACCAGCGCTCTGCAGACCATATAATATTACACCATACAGTGACCATATAGTGGTAGATACCAGTCCTACACCGGAGCTCTGCAGACCATATAATATTACACCATACAGTGACCATATAGTGGTAGATACCAGTCCTACACCAGCGCTCTGCAGACCATATAATATTACACCATACAGTGACCATATAGTGATATATACCAGTCCTACACCGGCGCTCTGCAGACCATATAATATTACACCATACAGTGACCATATAGTGGTAGATGCCAGTCCTACACCAGCGCTCTGCAGACCATATAATATTACACCATGCAGTGACCATATAGTGGTAGATACCAGTCCTACACCGGCGCTCTGCAGACCATATAATATTACACCATACAGTGACCATATAGTGGTAGATGCCAGTCCTACACCAGCGCTCTGCAGACCATATAATATTACACCATGCAGTGACCATATAGTGGTAGATACCAGTCCTACACCAGCGCTCTGCAGACCATATAATATTACCTGTATACAGTGACCATATAGTGGTAGATACCAGTCCTACACCAGCGCTCTGCAGACCATATAATATTACACCATACAGTGACCATATAGTGGTAGACACCAGTCCTACACCAGCGCTCTACAGACCATATAATATTACACCATACAGTGACCATATAGTGGTAGATACCAGTCCTACACCGGCGCTCTGCAGACCATATAATATTACCCCATACAGTGACCATATAGTGGTAGACACCAGTCCTACACCAGCGCTCTGCAGACCATATAATATTACACCATACAGTGACCATATAGTGGTAGATACCAGTCCTACACCAGCGCTCTACAGACCATATAATATTACACCATACAGTGACAATATAGTGGTAGATACCAGTCCTACAACAGCACTCTACAGACCATATAATATTACACCATACAGTGACCATATAGTGATAGATATCAGTCCTACACCGGAGCTCTGCAGACCATATAATATTACACCATACAGTGACCATATAGTGATAGATATCAGTCCTACACCGGCGCTCTGCAGACATATAATATTACACCATACAGTGACCATATAGTGGTAGATACCAGTCCTACACCAGCGCTCTGCAGACCATATAATATTACACCATACAGTGACCATATAGTGATAGATATCAGTCCTACACCGGAGCTCTGCAGACCATATAATATTACACCATACAGTGACCATATAGTGGTAGATACCAGTCCTACACCAGCGCTCTGCAGACCATATAATATTACACCATACAGTGACCATATAGTGGTAGATACCAGTCCTACACCGGTGCTCTGTAGACCATATAATATTACACCATACAGTGACCATATAGTGGTAGATACCAGTCCTACACCAGAGCTCTGCAGACCATATAATATTACACCATACTGTGACTATATAGTGGTAGATACCAGTCCTACACCAGCGCTCTGCAGACCATATAATATTACACCATACAGTGACCATATAGTGATAGATACCAGTCCTACACCGGCGCTCTGCAGACCATATAATATTACACCATACAGTGACCATATAGTGATAGATACCAGTCCTACACCAGCACTCTGCAGACCATATAATATTACACCATACAGTGACCATATAGAGGTAGATACCAGTCCTACACCGGCACTCTGCAGACCATATAATATTACATCATACAGTGACCATATAGTGATAGATAACAGTCCTACACCAGCGCTCTACAGACCATATATTACACCATACATTGACCATATAGTGGTAGATATCAGTCCTACACCGGCGCTCTGCAGACCATATAATATTACCCCATACAGTGACCATATAGAGGTAGATACCAGTCCTACACCAGCGCTCTGCAGACCATATAATATTACCCCATACAGTGACCATATAGTGGTAGATACCAGTCCTACACCGGCGCTCTGCAGACCATATAATATTACACCATACAGTGACCATATAGTGGTAGATACCAGTCCTACACAAGCACTCTGCAGACCATATAATATTACACCATACAGTGACCATATAGTGGTAGATACCAGTCCTACACCGGCGCTCTGCAGACCATATAATATTACACCATACAGTGACCATATAGTGGTGGATACCAGTCCTACACCAGCGCTCTGCAGACCATATAATATTACACCATACAGTGACCATATAGTGGTAGATACCAGTCCTACACCGGAGCTCTGCAGACCATATAATATTACACCATACAGTGACCATATAGTGGTAGATACCAGTCCTACACCAGCGCTCTGCAGACCATATAATATTACACCATACAGTGACCATATAGTAGTAGATACCAGTCCTACACCGGAGCTCTGCAGACCATATAATATTACACCATACAGTGACCATATAGTGGTAGATACCAGTCCTACACCAGCGCTCTGCAGACCATATAATATTACATCATACAGTGACCATATAGTGGTAGATACCAGTCCCACACCGGAGCTCTGCAGACCATATAATATTACACCATACAGTGACCATATAGTGGTAGATACCAGTCCTACACCAGCGCTCTGCAGACCATATAATATTACTCCACACAGTGACCATATAGTGGTAGATACCAGTCCTACACCAGAACGCTACAGACCATATAATATTACATCATACAGTGACCATATAGTGGTAGATACCAGTCCTACACCAGCGCTCTACAGACCATATAATATTACACCATACAGTGACCATATAGTGGTAGATACCAGTCCTACAGCAGCGCTCTGCAGACCATATAATATTACATCATACAGTGACCATATAGTGGTAGATACCAGTCCTACACCAGCGCTCTGCAGACCATATAATATTACACCATACAGTGACCATATAGTGGTAGATACCAGTCCTACACCAGCGCTCTGCAGACCATATAATATTACACCATACAGTGACCATATAGTGATAGATACCAGTCCTACACCAGCGCTCTGCAGACCATATAATATTACACCATACAGTGACCATATAGTGGTAGATACCAGTCCTACACCGGCGCTCTGCAGACCATATAATATTACACCATACAGTGACCATATAGAGGTAGATACCAGTCCTACACCAGCGCTCTGCAGACCATATAATATTACACCATACAGTGACCATATAGTGATAGATACCAGTCCTACACCAGCGCTCTGCAGACCATATAATATTACACCATACAGTGACCATATAGTGGTAGATACCAGTCCTACACCAGCGCTCTACAGACCATATAATATTACACCATACAGTGACCATATAGTGGTAGATACCAGTCCTACACCAGCGCTCTGCAGACCATATAATATTATACCATATAGTGACCATATAGTGGTAGATACCAGTCCTACACCGGCGCTCTGCAGACCATATAATTTTACACTATACAGTGACCATATAGTGGTAGATACCAGTCCTACACCAGCGCTCTGCAGACCATATAATATTACACCATACAGTGACCATATAGTGATAGATAACAGTCCTACACCAGCACTCTGCAGACCATATAATATTACACCATACAGTGACCATATAGAGGTAGATACCAGTCCTACACCGGCACTCTGCAGACCATATAATATTACCCCATACAGTGACCATATAGTGGTAGATACCAGTCCTACACCGGCGCTCTGCAGACCATATAATATTACACCATACAGTGACCATATAGTGGTAGATACCAGTCCTACACCAGCACTCTGCAGACCATATAATATTACACCATACAGTGACCATATAGTGGTAGATACCAGTCCTACACCGGCGCTCTGCAGACCATATAATATTACACCATACAGTCACCATATAGTGGTGGATACCAGTCCTACACCAGCGCTCTGCAGACCATATAATATTACACCATACAGTGACCATATAGTGGTAGATACCAGTCCTACACCGGAGCTCTGCAGACCATATAATATTACACCATACAGTGACCATATAGTGGTAGATACCAGTCCTACACCAGCGCTCTGCAGACCATATAATATTACACCATACAGTGACCATATAGTAGTAGATACCAGTCCTACACCGGAGCTCTGCAGACCATATAATATTACACCATACAGTGACCATATAGTGGTAGATACCAGTCCTACACCAGCGCTCTGCAGACCATATAATATTACATCATACAGTGACCATATAGTGGTAGATACCAGTCCCACACCGGAGCTCTGCAGACCATATAATATTACACCATACAGTGACCATATAGTGGTAGATACCAGTCCTACACCAGCGCTCTGCAGACCATATAATATTACTCCACACAGTGACCATATAGTGGTAGATAACAGTCCTACACCAGAACTCTACAGACCATATAATATTACATCATACAGTGACCATATAGTGGTAGATACCAGTCCTACACCAGCGCTCTACAGACCATATAATATTACACCATACAGTGACCATATAGTGGTAGATACCAGTCCTACAGCAGCGCTCTGCAGACCATATAATATTACACCATACTGTGACCATATAGTGGTAGATACCAGTCCTACACCAGCGCTCTGCAGACCATATAATATTACACCATACAGTGACCATATAGTGGTAGATACCAGTCCTACACCAGCGCTCTGCAGACCATATAATATTACACCATACAGTGACCATATAGAGGTAGATACCAGTCCTACACCAGCGCTCTGCAGACCATATAATTTTATACCATATAGTGACCATATAGTGGTATATACCAGTCCTACACCAGCGCTCTGCAGACCATATAATATTACACCATACAGTGACCATATAGTGGTAGATACCAGTCCTACACCAGCGCTCTGCAGACCATATAATATTACACCATACAGTGACCATATAGAGGTAGATACCAGTCCTACACCAGCGCTCTGCAGACCATATAATTTTATACCATATAGTGACCATATAGTGGTATATACCAGTCCTACACCAGCGCTCTACAGACCATATAATATTACACCATACAGTGACCATATAGTGGTAGATACCAGTCCTACACCAGCGCTCTGCAGACCATATAATATTACACCATACAGTGACCATATAGTGGTAGATACCAGTCCTACACCGGCGCTCTGCAGACCATATAATATTACACCATACAGTGACCATATAGAGGTAGATACCAGTCCTACACCAGCGCTCTGCAGACCATATAATTTTGTACCATATAGTGACCATATAGTGGTATATACCAGTCCTACACCAGCGCTCTACAGACCATATAATATTACACCATACAGTGACCATATAGTGGTAGAAACCAGTCCTACACCAGCTCTCTACAGACCATATAATATTACACCATACAGTGACCATATAGAGGTAGATACCAGTCCTTCACCAGCGCTCTGCAGACCATATAATTTGATACCATATAGTGACCATATAGAGGTAGATACCAGTCCTACACCAGCGCTCTGCAGACCATATAATATTATACCATATAGTGACCATATAGTGGTAGATATCAGTCCTACACCAGCGCTCTGCAGACCATATAATATTATACCATATAGTGAACATATAGTGGTAGATACCAGTCCTACACCGGCACTCTGCAGACCATATAATATTACCCCATACAGTGACCATATAGTGGTAGATACCACTCCTACACCGGCGCTCTGCAGACCATATAATATTACACCATACAGTGACCATATAGTGGTAGATACCAGTCCGACACCGGAGCTCTGCAGACCATATAATATTACACCATACAGTGACCATATAGAGGTAGATACCAGTCCTACACAATCGCTCTGCAGACCATATAATATTACACCATACAGTGACCATATAGTGGTAGATACCATTCCTACACCGGCGCTCTGCAAACCATATAATATTACCCCATACAGTGACCATATAGAGGTAGATACCAGTCCTACACCAGCGCTCTGCAGACCATATAATATTACCTGTATACAGTGACCATATAGTGGTAGATACCAGTCCTACACCGGAGCTCTGCAGACCATATAATATTACTCCATACAGTGACCATATAGTGGTAGATACCAGTCCTACACCAGCGCTCTGCAGACCATATAATATTACCCCATACAGTGACCATATAGTGGTAGATACCAGTCCTACACCAGCACTCTACAGACCATATAATATTACCCCATACAGTGACCATATAGTGGTAGATACCAGTCCTACACCGGCACTCTGCAGACCATATAATATTACACCGTACAGTGACCATATAGAGGTAGATACCAGTCCTACACCGGCACTCTACAGACATATAATATTACACCACACAGTGACCATATAGAGGTAGATACCAGTCCTACACCAGCACTCTGCAGACCATATAATATTACTCCATACAGTGACCATATAGTGGTATATACCAGTCTTACACCAGCGCTCTGCAGACCATATCATATTACACCATACAGTGACCATATAGTGGTAGATACCAGTCCTACACCGGAGCCCTGCAGACCATATAATATTACACCATACAGTGACCATATAGTGATAGATACCAGTCCTACACCAGCGCTCTGCAGACCATATAATATTACACCATACTGTGACCATATAGTGATAGATAACAGTCCTACACCAGCACTATGCAGACCATATAATATTACACCATACAGTGACCAAATAGAGGTAGATACCAGTCCTACACCGGCACTCTGCAGACCATATAATATTACACCATACAGTGACCATATAGTGGTAGATACCAGTCCTACACCAGCGCTCTGCAGACCATATAATATTACACCATACAGTGACCATATAGTGGTAGATACCAGTCCTACACGGGAGCTCTGCAGACCAAATAATATTACACCATACAGTGACCATATAGAGGTAGATACCAGTCCTACACCAGCGATCTACAGACCATATAATATTACACCATACAGTGACCATATAGTAGTAGATACCAGTCCTACACCGGAGCTTTGCAGACCATATAATATTACCCAATACAGTGACCATATAGTGGTAGATACCAGTCCTACACCAGCGCTCTACAGACCATATAATATTACACCATACAGTGACCATATAGTGGTAGATACCAGTCCGACACCGGAGCTCTGCAGACCATATAATATTACACCATACAGTGACCATATAGAGGTAGATACCAGTCCTACACAATCGCTCTGCAGACCATATAATATTACACCATACAGTGACCATATAGTGGTAGATACCAGTCCTACACCGGCGCTCTGCAAACCATATAATATTACCCCATACAGTGACCATATAGTGGTAGATACCAGTCCTACACCAGCGCTCTGCAGACCATATAGTATTACCTGTATACAGTGACCATATAGTGGTAGATACCAGTCCTACACCGGCACTCTGCAGACCATATAATATTACACCATACAGTGACCATATAGTGGTAGATACCAGTCCTAAACCGGAGCTCTGCAGACCATATAATATTACTCCATACAGTGACCATATAGTGGTAGATACCAGTCCTACACCGGCACTCTGCAGACCATATAATATTACACCATACAGTGACCATATAGTGGTATATACCAGTCCTACAACGGCGCTCTGCAGACCATATAATATTACACCACACAGTGACCATATAGAGGTAGATACCAGTCCTACACCAGCGCTCTCCAGACCATATAATATTACACCATACAGTGATCATATAGTGGTAGATACCAGTCCTACACCGGCGCTCTGCAGACCATATAATATTACACCATACAGTGACCATATAGAGGTAGATACCAGTCCTACACCGGCGCTCTACAGACCATATAATATTACACCATACAGTGACAATATAGTGGTCGATACCAGTCCTACACCGGAGCTCTGCAGACCATATAATATTACACCATACAGTGACCATATAGAGGTAGATACCAGTCCTACACCAGCACTCTGCAGTCCATATAATATTACACCATACAGTGACCATATAGTGGTAGATACCAGTCCTACACCGGCACTCTGCAGACCATATAATATTACACCATACAGTGACCATATAGAGGTAGATACCAGTCATACACCAGCGCTCTGCAGACCATATAATTTTACACCATTCAGTGACCATATAGTGGTAGATACCAGTCCTACACCGGCGCTCTGCAGACCATATAATATTACACCATACAGTGACCATATAGAGGTAGATACTAGTCCTATACCAGCACTCTGCAGACCATATAATATTACTCCATACAGTGACCATATAGTGGTAGATACCAGTCCTACACCAGCGCTCTGCAGACCATATAATATTACACCATACAGTGACCATATAGTGGTAGATACCAGTCCTACACCGGAGCTCTGCAGACCATATAATATTACACCATACAGTGACCAAATAGTGGTAGATACCAGTCCTACACCGGCGCTCTGCAGACTATGTAATATTACACCATACAGTGACCATATAGTGGTAGATACCAATCCTACTCCGGCGCTCTGCAGACCATATAATATTACACCATACAGTGACCATATAGAGGTAGATACCAGTCCTACACCAGCGCTCTGCAGACCATATAATATTACACCATACAGTGACCATATAGTGGTAGATACCAGTCCTACACCAGCGCTCTGCAGACCATATAATATTACACCATACAGTGACCATATAGTGGTAGATACCAGTCCTACAATCACGCTCTGCAGACCAAATAATATTACACCACACAGTGACCATATAGAGGTAGATACCAGTCCTACACCAGCGCTCTGCAGACCATATAATATTACACCATACAGTGACCATATAGTGGTAGATACCAGTCCTACACCAGCGCTCTGCAGACCATTTAATATTACCCCATACAGTAACCATATAGTGGCAGATACCAGTCCTCCACCAGCGCTCTGCAGACCATATAATATTACCCCATACTGTGACCATATTGTGATAGATACCAGTACTACAACAGCGCTCTGCAGACCATCTTATATTACACCATACATTGACCATATAGTGGTAGATACCAGTCCTATACCGGAGCTCTGCAGACCATATAATATTACACCATACAGTGACCATATAGAGGTAGAGACTAGTCCTACACCGGAGCTCTGCAGACCATATAATATTACACAATACAGTGACCATATATTGGTAGATACCAGTCCTACACTGGCGCTCTGCAGACCATATAATATTACCCCATACAGTGACCATATAGTGGTAGATACCAGTCCTACACCAGCGCTCTGCAGAACATATAACATTACATCATACAGTGACCATATAGTGGTAGATACTAGTCCTACACCGGAGCTCTACAGACCATATAATATTACACCATACAGTGACCATATAGTGGTAGATACCAGTCCTACACAATCGCTCTGCAGACCATATAATATTACACCATACAGTGACCATATAGTGGTAGATACCAGTCCTACACCGGCGCTCTGCAGACCATATAATATTACCCCATACAGTGACCATATAGTGGTAGATACCAGTCCTACACCAGCGCTCTGCAGACCATATAATATTACTCCATACAGTGACCATATAGTGGTAGATACCAGTCCTACACCGGCGCTCTGCAGACCATATAATATTACACCATACAGTTACCATATAGTGGTATATACCAGTCCTACACCGGCGCTCTGCAGACCATCTAATATTACACCACACAGTGACCATATAGAGGTAGATACCAGTCCTACACCAGCGCTCTGCAGACCATATAATATTACACCATACATTGACCATATAGGGGTAGATACCAGTCCTACACCAGCGCTCTACAGACCATATATTACACCATAAAGTGACCATATAGTGGTAGATACCAGTCCTACACCGGCGCTCTACAGACCTATATAATATTACACCATACAGTGACCATATAGTGGTAGATACCAGTCCTACACCGGAGCTCTGCAGACCATATAATATTACACCATACAGTGACCATATAGAGGTAGATACCAGTCCTACACCAGCACTCTGCAGTCCATATAATATTACACCATACAGTGACCATATAGTGGTAGATACCAGTCCTACACCGGCGCTCTGCAGACCATATAATATTACACCATACAGTGACCATATGGTGGTAGATACCAGTCCTACAACAGCACTCTACAGACCATATAATATTAGTCCATACAGTGACCATATAGTGGTAGATATCAGTCCTACACCAGCGCTCTACAGACCATATAATATTACACCATACAGTGACCATATAGTGGTAGATACCAGTCCTACAACAGCGCTCTACAGACCATATAATATTACACCATACAGTGACCATATAGTGGTAGATACCAGTCCTACACCGGCGCTCTGCAGACCATATAATATTACCCCATACAGTGATGATATAGTGGTAGATACCAGTCCTACACCAGCGCTCTGCAGACCATATAATATTACACCATACAGTGACCATATAGTGATAGATACCAGTCCTACACCAGCGCTCTGCAGACCATATAATATTACACCATACAGTGACCATATAGTGGTAGAGACCAGTCCTACACCGGAGCTCTGCAGACCATATAATATTACACCATACAGTGACCATATAGTGGTAGATACCAGTCCTACACCGGCACTCTGCAGTCCATATAATATTACACCATACAGTGACCATATAGTGGTAGATACCAGTCCTACACCGGAGCTCTGCAGACCATGTAATATTATACCATACAGTGACCATATAGTGGAAGATGCCAGTCCTACACAAGCGCTCTGCAGACCATATAATATTACACCATACAGTGACCATATAGTGGTAGATACCAGTCCTACAACAGCACTCTACAGACCATATAATATTAGTCTATACAGTGACCATATAGTGGTAGATATCAGTCCTACACCGGCGCTCTGCAGACCATATAATATTACACCATACAGTGATGATATAGAGGTAGATACCAGTCCTACACCAGCGCTCTGCAGACCATATAATATTACACCATACAGTGACCATATAGTGATAGATACCAGTCCTACACCAGCGCCCTGCAGACCATATAATATTACACCATACAGTGACCATATAGTGGTAGATAGCAGTCCTACACCGGCGCTTTGCAGTCCATATAATATTACACCATACAGTGACCATATAGTGGTAGATACCAGTCCTACACCGGAGCTCTACAGACCATATAGTATTACACCATACAGTGACCATATAGTGGTAGATACCAGTCCTACACCAGCGCTCTGCAGACCATATAATATTACACCATACAGTGACCATATAGTGGGTGATACCAGTCCTACACCGGAGCTCTGCAGACCATATAATATTACACCATACAGTGACCATATAGTGGTAGATACTAGTCCTACACCAGCGCTCTGCAGACCATATAATATTACACTATACAGTGACCATATAGTGATAGATACCAGTCCTACACCAGCGCTCTGCAGACCATATAATATTACACCATACAGTGACCATATAGTGGTTGATACCAGTCCTAAACCGTCACTCTGCAGTCCATATAATATTACACCATACAGTGACCATATAGTGGTAGATACCAGTCCTACACCGGAGCTCTGCAGACCATGTAATATTACACCATACAGTAACCATATAGAGGTAGATACCAGTCCTACACCAGCGCTCTGCAGACCATATAATATTACACCATACAGTGACTATATAGTGGTAGATACCAGTCCCACACCAGCGCTCTGCAGACCATATAATATTACACCATACAGTGACCATATAGTGGTAGATACCAGTCCTACACCAGAGCTCTACAGACCATATAATATTACACCATACAGTGACCATATAGTGGTAGATACCAGTCCTACACCAGCGCTCTGCAGACCATATAATATTACACCATACAGTGACCATATAGTGGTAGATGCCAGTCCTACACCAGCGCTCTGCAGACCATATAATATTACACCATACAGTGACTATATAGTGGTAGATACCAGTCCTACACCAGCGCTCTGCAGACCATATAATATTACACCATACAGTGACCATATAGTGGTAGATACCAGTCCTACACCAGCGCTCTGCAGACCATATAATATTACCCCATACAGTGATGATATAGTGGTAGATACCAGTCCTACACCAGCGCTCTGCAGACCATATAATATTACACCATACAGTGACCATATAGTGATAGATACCAGTCCTACACCGGCGCCCTGCAGATCATATAATATTACACCATACAGTGACCATATAGTGGTAGATACCAGTCCTACACCGGAGCTCTGCAGACCATGTAATATTACACCATACAGTGACCATATAGTGGTAGATGCCAGTCCTACACCAGCGCTCTGCAGACCATATAATATTACACCATACAGTGACCATATAGTGGTAGATACCAGTCCTACAACAGCACTCTACAGACCATATAATATTAGTCCATACAGTGACCATATAGTGGTAGATACCAGTCCTACACCAGCGCTCTACAAACCATATAATATTACACCATACAGTGACCATATAGAGGTAGATATCAGTCCTACACCAGCGCTCTACAGACCATATAATATTACACCATACAGTGACCATATAGTGGTAGATACCAGTCCTACAACAGCGCTCTGCAGACCATATAATATTACCCCATACAGTGATGATATAGTGGTATATACCAGTCCTACACCAGCGCTCTGCAGACCATATAATATTACACCATACAGTGACCATATAGTGATAGATACCAGTCCTACACCAGCGCTCTGCAGACCATGTAATATTACACCATACAGTGACCATATAGTGGTAGATACCAGTCCTACACCGGCACTCTGCAGTCCATATAATATTACACCATACAGTGACCATATAGTGGTAGATACCAGTCCTACACCGGAGCTCTGCAGACCATGTAATATTATACCATACAGTGACCATATAGTGGTAGATGCCAGTCCTACACAAGCGCTCTGCAGACCATATAATATTACACCATACAGTGACCATATAGTGGTAGATACCAGTCCTACACCGGCGCTCTGCAGACCATATAATATTACACCATACAGTGACCATATAGTGGTAGATACCAGTCCTACAACAGCACTCTACAGACCATATAATATTAGTCTATACAGTGACCATATAGTGGTAGATATCAGTCCTACACCAGTGCTCTACAGACCATATAATATTACACCATACAGTGACCATATAGTGGTAGATACCAGTCCTACACCAGCGCTCTACAGACCATATAATATTACACCATACAGTGACCATATAGTGGTAGATACCAGTCCTACACCGGCGCTCTGCAGACCATATAATATTACCCCATACAGTGATGATATAGAGGTAGATACCAGTCCTACACCAGCGCTCTGCAGACCATATAATATTACACCATACAGTGACCATATAGTGGTAGATACCAGTCCTACACCGGCGCCCTGCAGACCATATAATATTACACCATACAGTGACCATATAGTGGTAGATAGCAGTCCTACACCGGCGCTTTGCAGACCATATAATATTACACCATACAGTGACCATATAGTGGTAGATACCAGTCCTACACCAGCGCTCTACAGACCATATAATATTACACCATACAGTGACCATATAGTGGTAGATACCAGTCATACACCAGCGCTCTGCAGACCATATAATATTATACCATACAGTGACCATATAGAGGTAGATACCAGTCCTACACCGGAGCTCTGCAGACCATATAATATTACACCATACAGTGACCATATAGTGGTAGATACCAGTCCTACATCAGCGCTCTGCAGACCATATAATATTACACCATACAGTGACCATATAGTGGTAGATACCAGTCCTACACCAGCGCTCTGCAGACCATATAATATTACCCCATACAGTGATGATATAGTGGTAGATACCAGTCCTACACCAGCGCTCTGCAGACCATATAATATTACACCATACAATGACCATATAGTGATAGATACCAGTCCTACACAAGCGCCCTGCAGATCATATAATATTACACCATACAGTGACCATATAGTGGTAGATACCAGTCCTACACCGGAGCTCTGCAGACCATGTAATATTACACCATACAGTGACCATATAGTGGTAGATACCAGTCCTACAACAGCACTCTACAGACCATATAATATTAGTCCATACAGTGACCATATAGTGGTAGATATCAGTCCTACACCAGCGCTCTACAGACCATATAATATTACACCATACAGTGACCATATAGTGGTAGATACCAGTCCTACACCAGCGCTCTACAGACCATATAATATTACACCATATAGTGACCATATAGTGGTAGATACCAGTCCTACACCAGCGCTCTGCAGACCATATAATATTACACCACACAGTGACCATATAGAGGTAGATACCAGTCCTACACCGGCGCTCTGCAGACCATATAATATTACCCCATATAGTGACCATATAGAGGTAGATACCAGTCCTACACCAGCACTCTGCAGTCCATATAATATTACACCATACAGTGACCATATAGTGGTAGATACCAGTCCTACACCGGCGCTCTGCAGACCATATAATATTACACCATACAGTGACCATATGGTGGTAGATACCAGTCCTACAACAGCACTCTACAGACCATATAATATTAGTCCATACAGTGACCATATAGTGGTAGATATCAGTCCTACACCAGCGCTCTACAGACCATATAATATTACACCATACAGTGACCATATAGTGGAAGATACCAGTCCTACACCGGCGCTCTGCAGACAATATAATATTACCCCATACAGTGATGATATAGTGGTAGATACCAGTCCTACACCAGCGCTCTGCAGACCATATAATATTACACCATACAGTGACCATATAGTGATAGATACCAGTCCTACACCAGCGCTCTGCAGACCATATAATATTACACCATACAGTGACCATATAGTGGTAGATACCAGTCCTACACCGGCACTCTGCAGTCCATATAATATTACACCATACAGTGACCATATAGTGGTAGATACCAGTCCTACACCGGAGCTCTGCAGACCATGTAATATTATACCATACAGTGACCATATAGTGGTAGATGCCAGTCCTACACAAGCGCTCTGCAGACCATATAATATTACACCATACAGTGACCATATAGTGGTAGATACCAGTCCAACAACAGCACTCTACAGACCATATAATATTAGTCTATACAGTGACCATATAGTGGTAGATATCAGTCCTACACCAGCGCTCTACAGACCATATAATATTACACCATACAGTGACCATATAGTGGTAGATACCAGTCCTACACCAGAGCTCTACAGACCATATAATATTACACCATACAGTGACCATATAGTGGTAGATACCAGTCCTACACCGGCGCTCTGCAGACCATATAATATTACCCCATACAGTGATGATATAGAGGTAGATACCAGTCCTACACCAGCGCTCTGCAGACCATATAATATTACACCATACAGTGACCATATAGTGATAGATACCAGTCCTACACCGGCGCCCTGCAGACCATATAATATTACACCATACAGTGACCATATAGTGGTAGATAGCAGTCCTACACCGGCGCTTTGCAGACCATATAATATTACACCATACAGTGACCATATAGTGGTAGATACCAGTCCTACACCGGCGCTCTGCAGACCATATAATATTACACCATACAGTGACCATATAGTGGTAGATACCAGTCCTACACCGGCACTCTGCAGACCATATAATATTACACCATACAGTGACCATATAGTGGTAGATACCAGTCCTACACCGGAGCTCTGCAGACCATGTAATATTACACCATACAGTGACCATATAGAGGTAGATACCAGTCCTACAACAGCACTCTGCAGACCATATAATATTATACCATACAGTGACCATATAGAGGTAGATACCAGTCCTACACCGGAGCTCTGCAGACCATATAATATTACACCATACAGTGACCATATAGTGGTAGATACTAGTCCTACACCAGCGCTCTGCAGACCATATAATATTACACCATACAGTGACCATATAGTGGTAGATACCAGTCCTACACCGGAGCTCTGCAGACCATATAATATTACACCATACAGTGACCATATAGTGGTAGATACTAGTCCTACACCAGCGCTCTGCAGACCATATAATATTACACCATACAGTGACCATATAGTGGTAGATACCAGTCCTACACCGGCACTCTGCAGTCCATATAATATTACACCATACAGTGACCATATAGTGGTAGATACCAGTCCTACACCGGAGCTCTGCAGACCATGTAATATTACACCATACAGTGACCATATAGTGGTAGATACCAGTCCTACACCAGAGCTCTGCAGACCATATAATATTACACCATACAGTGACCATATAGTGGTAGATACCAGTCCTACACCAGCGCTCTGCAGACCATATAATATTACACCATACAGTGACCATATAGTGGTAGATGCCAGTCCTACACCAGCGCTCTGCAGACAATATAATATTACAACATACAGTGACCATATAGTGGTAGATACCAGTCCTACACCAGCGCTCTGCAGACCATATAATATTACACCATACAGTGACCATATAGTGGTAGATACCAGTCCTACACCAGCGCTCTGCAGACCATATAATATTACCCCATACAGTGATGATATAGTGGTAGATACCAGTCCTACACCAGCGCTCTGCAGACCATATAATATTACACCATACAGTGACCATATAGTGATAGATACCAGTCCTACACCGGCGCCCTGCAGATCATATAATATTACACCATACAGTGACCATATAGTGGTAGATACCAGTCCTACACCGGAGCTCTGCAGACCATGTAATATTACACCATACAGTGACCATATAGTGGTAGATGCCAGTCCTACACCAGCGCTCTGCAGACCATATAATATTACACCATACAGTGACCATATAGTGGTAGATACCAGTCCTACAACAGCACTCTACAGACCATATAATATTAGTCCATACAGTGACCATATAGTGGTAGATATCAGTCCTACACTAGCGCTCTACAGACCATATAATATTACACCATACAGTGACCATATAGTGGTAGATACCAGTCCTACACCAGCGCTCTACAGACCATATAATATTACACCATACAGTGACCATACAGTGGTAGATACAAGTCCTACACCAGCGCTCTGCAGACCATATAATATTACACCACACAGTGACCATATAGAGGTAGATACCAGTCCTACACCGGCGCTCTGCAGACCATATAATATTACCCCATACAGTGATGATATAGTGGTAGATACCAGTCCTACACCAGCGCTCTGCAGACCATATAATATTACACCATACAGTGACCATATAGTGATAGATACCAGTCCTACACCGGCGCCCTGCAGACCATATAATATTACACCATACAGTGACCATATAGTGGTAGATAGCAGTCCTACACCGGCGCTCTGCAGACCATATAATATTACACCATAAAGTGAGCATATAGTGGTAGATACCAGTCCTACACCGGAGCTCTACAGACCATATAGTATTACACCATACAGTGACCATATAGTGGTAGATACCAGTCTTACACCGATGCTCTGCAGACCATATAATATTACACCATACAGTGACCATATAGAGGTAGATACCAGTCCTACACCAGCGCTCTACAGACCATATAATATTACACCATACAGTGACCATATAGTGGTAGATACCAGTCCTACACCAACGCTCTGCAGACCATATAATATTACACCATACAGTGACCATATAGTGGTAGATACCAGTCCTACACCGGCGCTCTGCAGACCATATAATATTACCCCATACAGTGATGATATAGTGGTAGATACCAGTCCTACACCAACGCTCTGCAGACCATATAATATTACACCACACAGTGACCATATAGAGGTAGATACCAGTCCTACACCGGAGCTCTGCAGACCATATAATATTACACCATACAGTGACCATATAGTGGTAGATACCAGTCCTACACCAGCGCTCTGCAGACCATATAATATTACACCATACAGTGACCATATAGTGGTAGATACCAGTCCTACACCGGCACTCTGCAGTCCATATAATATTACACCATACAGTGACCATATAGTGTTAGATACCAGTCCTACACCGGAGCTCTGCAGACCATGTAATATTACACCATACAGTGACCATATAGTGGTAGATACCAGTCCTACACCAGCGCTCTGCAGACCATATAATATTACACCATACAGTGACCATATAGTGATAGATACCAGTCCTACACCAGCGCTCTGCAGACCATATAATATTACACCATACAGTGACCATATAGTGTTAGATACCAGTCCTACACCGGAGCTCTGCAGACCATGTAATATTACACCATACAGTGACCATATAGTGGTAGATACCAGTCCTACACCAGAGCTCTGCAGACCATATAATATTACACCATACAGTGACCATATAGTGGTAGATACCAGTCCTACACCAGCGCTCTGCAGACCATATAATATTACACCATACAGTGACCATATAGTGGTAGATACCAGTCCTACACCAGCTCTCTGCAGACCATATAATATTACACCATACAGTGACCATATAGTGGTAGATACCAGTCCTACACCAGCGCTCTGCAGACCATATAATATTACACCATACAGTGACCATATAGTGATAGATACCAGTCCTACACCAGCGCTCTGCAGACCATATAATATTACACCATACAGTGACCATATAGTGGTAGATACCAGTCCTACACCGGCACTCTGCAGTCCATATAATATTACACCATACAGTGACCATATAGTGGTAGATACCAGTCCTACACCGGAGCTCTGCAGACCATGTAATATTACACCATACAGTGACCATATAGTGGTAGATGCCAGTCCTACACCAGCGCTCTGCAGACCATATAATATTACACCATACAGTGACCATATAGTGGTAGATACCAGTCCTACAACAGCACTCTACAGACCATATAATATTAGTCCATACAGTGACCATATAGTGGTAGATATCAGTCCTACACCAGCGCTCTACAGACCATATAATATTACACCATACAGTGACCATATAGTGGTAGATACCAGTCCTACACCAGCGCTCTACAGACCATATAATATTACACCATACAGTGACCATATAGCGGTAGATACCAGTCCTATACCAGCGCTCTGCAGACCATATAATATTACACCATACAGTGACCATATAGTGATAGATACCAGTCCTACACCAGCGCTCTGCAGACCATATAATATTACACCATACAGTGACCATATAGTGGTAGATACCAGTCCTACACCGGCACTCTGCAGTCCATATAATATTACACCATACAGTGACCATATAGTGGTAGATACCAGTCCTACACCGGAGCTCTGCAGACAATGTAATATTACACCATAAAGTGACCATATAGTGGTAGATGCCAGTCCTACACCAGCGCTCTGCAGACCATATAATATTACACCATACAGTGACCATATAGTGGTAGATACCAGTCCTACAACAGCGCTCTACAGACCATATAATATTACACCATACAGTGACCATATAGTGATAGATAGCAGTCCTACACCGGCGCCCTGCAGACCATATAATATTACACCATACAGTGACCATATAGTGGTAGATAGCAGTCCTACACCGGCGCTCTGCAGACCATATAATATTACACCATACAGTGACCATATAGTGGTAGATACCAGTCCTACACCGGAGCTCTACAGACCATATAGTATTACACCATACAGTGACCATATAGTGGTAGATACCAGTCCTACACCAGCGCTCTACAGACCATATAATATTACACCATACAGTGACCATATAGTGGTAGATACCAGTCCTACACCGGCGCTCTGCAGACCATATAATATTACCCCATACAGTGATGATATAGTTGTAGATACCAGTCCTACACCAGCGCTCTGCAGACCATATAATATTACACCATACAGTGACCATATAGTGATAGATACCAGTCCTACACCAGCGCTCTGCAGACCATATAATATTACACCATACAGTGACCATATAGTGGTAGATACCAGTCCTACACCGCCACTCTGCAGTCCATAAAATATTACACCATACAGTGACCATATAGTGGTAGATACCAGTCCTACACCGGCGCTCTGCAGACCATATAATATTACACCATACAGTGACCATATAGTGGTAGATACCAGTCCTACAACAGCACTCTACAGACCATATAATATTAGTCCATACAGTGACCATATAGTGGTAGATATCAGTCCTACACCAGCGCTCTACAGACCATATAATATTACACCATACAGTGACCATATAGTGGTAGATACCAGTCCTACACCAGCGCTCTACAGACCATATAATATTACACCATACAGTGATGATATAGTGGTAGATACCAGTCCTACACCGATGCTCTGCAGACCATATAATATTACACCATACAGTGATGATATAGTGGTAGATACCAGTCCTACACCAGCGCTCTGCAGACCATATAATATTACACCATACAGTGACCATATAGTGGTAGATACCAGTCCTACACTGGCGCTCTGCAGACCATATAATATTACCCCATACAGTGACCATATAGAGGTAGATACCAGTCCTACACCGGAGCTCTGCAGACCATGTAATATTACACCATACAGTGACCATATAGTGGTAGATGCCAGTCCTACACCAGCGCTCTGCAGACCATATAATATTACACCATACAGTGACCATATAGTGGTAGATACCAGTCCTACACCGGCGCTCTGCAGACAATGTAATATTACACCATACAGTGACCATATAGTGGTAGATACCAGTCCTACAACAGCACTCTACAGACCATATAATATTAGTCCATACAGTGACCATATAGTGGTAGATATCAGTCCTACACCAGCGCTCTACAGACCATATAATATTACACCATACAGTGACCATATAGTGGTAGATACCAGTCCTACACCAGCGCTCTACAGACCATATAATATTACACCATACAGTGATGATATAGTGGTAGATACCAGTCCTACACCGATGCTCTGCAGACCATATAATATTACACCATACAGTGATGATATAGTGGTAGATACCAGTCCTACACCAGCGCTCTGCAGACCATATAATATTACACCATACAGTGACCATATAGTGATAGATACAAGTCCTACACCGGCGCCCTGCAGACCATATAATATTACACCATACAGTGACCATATAGTGGTAGATAGCAGTCCTACACCGGCGCTCTGCAGACCATATAATATTACACCATACAGTGACCATATAGTGGTAGATACCAGTCCTACACCGGAGCTCTACAGACCATATAGTATTACACCATACAGTGACCATATAGTGGTAGATACCAGTCCTACACCAGCGCTCTGCAGACCATATAATTTTACACCATACAGTGACCATATAGAGGTAGATACCAGTCCTACACCAGCGCTCTACAGACCATATAATATTACACCATACAGTGACCATATAGTGGTAGATACCAGTCCTACACCAGAGCTCTGCAGACCATATAATATTACACCATACAGTGACCATATAGTGGTAGATACCAGTCCTACACCAGCGCTCTGCAGACCATATAATATTACACCATACAGTGACCATATAGTGGCAGATACCAGTCCTACACCAGCTCTCTGCAGACCATATAATATTACACCATACAGTGACCATATAGTGGTAGATGCCAGTCCTACACCAGCGCTCTGCAGACCATATAATATTACACCATACAGTGACCATATACTGGTAGATACCAGTCCTACAACAGCACTCTACAGACCATATAATATTAGTCCATACAGTGACCATATAGTGGTAGATATCAGTCCTACACCAGCGCTCTACAGACCATATAATATTACACCATACAGTGACCATATAGTGGTAGATACCAGTCCTACACCAGCGCTCTACAGACCATATAATATTACACCATACAGTGACCATATAGTGGTAGATACCAGTCCTACACCGGCGCTCTGCAGACAATATAATATTACCCCATACAGTGATGATATAGTGGTAGATACCAGTCCTACACCAGCGCTCTGCAGACCATATAATATTACACCATACAGTGACCATATAGTGATAGATACCAGTCCTACACCGGCGCCCTGCAGACCATATAATATTACACCATACAGTGACCATATAGTGGTAGATACCAGTCCTACACCAGCGCTCTGCAGACCATATAATATTACACCATACAGTGACCATATAGTGGTAGATGCCAGTCCTACACCAGCGATCTGCAGACAATATAATATTACAACATACAGTGACCATATAGTGGTAGATACCAGTCCTACACCAGCGCTCTGCAGACCATATAATATTACACCATACAGTGACGATATAGTGGTAGATACCAGTCCTACACCAGCGCTCTGCAGACCATATAATATTACCCCATACAGTGATGATATAGTGGTAGATACCAGTCCTACACCAGCGCTCTGCAGACCATATAATATTACACCATACAGTGACCATATAGTGATAGATACCAGTCCTACACCGGCGCCCTGCAGATCATATAATATTACACCATACAGTGACCATATAGTGGTAGATACCAGTCCTACACCGGAGCTCTGCAGACCATGTAATATTACACCATACAGTGACCATATAGTGGTAGATGCCAGTCCTACACCAGCGCTCTGCATACCATATAATATTACACCATACAGTGACCATATAGTGGTAGATACCAGTCCTACAACAGCACTCTACAGACCATATAATATTAGTCCATACAGTGACCATATAGTGGTAGATATCAGTCCTACACTAGCGCTCTACAGACCATATAATATTACACCATACAGTGACCATATAGTGGTAGATACCAGTCCTACACCAGCGCTCTGCAGACCATATAATATTACACCACACAGTGACCATATAGAGGTAGATACCAGTCCTACACCGGCGCTCTGCAGACCATATAATATTACCCCATACAGTGATGATATAGTGGTAGATACCAGTCCTACACCAGCGCTCTGCAGACCATATAATATTACACCATACAGTGACCATATAGTGATAGATACCAGTCCTACACCGGCGCCCTGCAGACCATATAATATTACACCATACAGTGACCATATAGTGGTAGATAGCAGTCCTACACCGGCGCTCTGCAGACCATATAATATTACACCATAAAGTGAGCATATAGTGGTAGATACCAGTCCTACACCAGCGCTCTGCAGACCATATAATATTACACCATACAGTGACCATATAGTGGTAGATACCAGTCCTACACCGGAGCTCTACAGACCATATAGTATTACACCATACAGTGACCATATAGTGATAGATACCAGTCCTACACCGGCGCCCTGCAGATCATATAATATTACACCATACAGTGACCATATAGTGGTAGATACCAGTCCTACACCGGAGCTCTGCAGACCATGTAATATTACACCATACAGTGACCATATAGTGGTAGATGCCAGTCCTACACCAGCGCTCTGCAGACCATATAATATTACACCATACAGTGACCATATAGTGGTAGATACCAGTCCTACAAGAGCACTCTACAGACCATATAATATTAGTCCATACAGTGACCATATAGTGGTAGGTATCAGTCCTACACTAGCGCTCTACAGACCATATAATATTACACCATACAGTGACCATATAGTGGTAGATACCAGTCCTACACCAGCGCTCTACAGACCATATAATATTACACCATACAGTGACCATATAGTGGTAGATACCAGTCCTACACCAGCGCTCTGCAGACCATATAATATTACACCACAGTGACCATATAGAGGTAGATACCAGTCCTACACCGGCGCTCTGCAGACCATATAATATTACCCCATACAGTGATGATATAGTGGTAGATACCAGTCCTACACCAGTGCTCTGCAGACCATATAATATTACACCATACAGTGACCATATAGTGGTAGATAGCAGTCCTACACCGGCGCTCTGCAGACCATATAGTATTACACCATAAAGTGAGCATATAGTGGTAGATACCAGTCCTACACCGGAGCTCTACAGACCATATAGTATTACACCATACAGTGACCATATAGTGGTAGATACCAGTCCTACACCGATGCTCTGCAGACCATATAATATTACACCATACAGTGACCATATAGAGGTAGATACCAGTCCTACACCAGTGCTCTACAGACCATAGATATAATATTACACCATACAGTGACCATATAGTGGTAGATACCAGTCCTACACCAACGCTCTGCAGACCATATAATATTACACCATACAGTGACCATATAGTGGTAGATACCAGTCCTACACCGGCGCTCTGCAGACCATATAATATTACCCCATACAGTGATGATATAGTGGTAGATACCAGTCCTACACCAGCGCTCTGCAGACCATATAATATTACACCATACAGTGACCATATAGTGGTAGATACCAGTCCTACACCAACGCTCTGCAGACCATATAATATTACACCACACAGTGACCATATAGAGGTAGATACCAGTCCTACACCGGAGCTCTGCAGACCATATAATATTACACCATACAGTGACCATATAGTGGTAGATACCAGTCCTACACCAGCGCTCTGCAGACCATATAATATTACACCATACAGTGACCATATAGTGGTAGATACCAGTCCTACACCGGCACTCTGCAGACCATATAATGTTACACCATACAGTGACCATATAGTGTTAGATACCAGTCCTACACCGGAGCTCTGCAGACCATGTAATATTACACCATACAGTGACCATATAGTGGTAGATACCAGTCCTACACCAGCGCTCTGCAGACCATATAATATTACACCATACAGTGACCATATAGTGATAGATAACAGTCCTACACCAACGCTCTGCAGACCATATAATATTACACCACACAGTGACCATATAGAGGTAGATACCAGTCCTACACCGGAGCTCTGCAGACCATATAATATTACACCATACAGTGACCATATAGTGGTAGATACCAGTCCTACACCAGCGCTCTGCAGACCATATAATATTACACCATACAGTGACCATATAGTGGTAGATACCAGTCCTACACCGGCACTCTGCAGACCATATAATGTTACACCATACAGTGACCATATAGTGTTAGATACCAGTCCTACACCGGAGCTCTGCAGACCATGTAATATTACACCATACAGTGACCATATAGTGGTAGATACCAGTCCTACACCAGCGCTCTGCAGACCATATAATATTACACCATACAGTGACCATATAGTGATAGATACCAGTCCTACACCAGCGCTCTGCAGACCATATAATATTACACCATACAGTGACCATATAGTGTTAGATACCAGTCCTACACCAGAGCTCTGCAGACCATATAATATTACACCATACAGTGACCATATAGTGGTAGATACCAGTCCTACACCAGCGCTCTGCAGACCATATAATATTACACCATACAGTGACCATATAGTGGTAGATACCAGTCCTACACCAGCTCTCTGCAGACCATATAATATTACACCATACAGTGACCATATAGTGGTAGATACCAGTCCTACACCAGCGCTCTGCAGACCATATAATATTACACCATACAGTGACCATATAGTGATAGATACCAGTCCTACACCAGCGCTCTGCAGACCATATAATATTACACCATACAGTGACCATATAGTGGTAGATACCAGTCCTACACCGGCACTCTGCAGTCCATATAATATTACACCATACAGTGACCATATAGTGGTAGATACCAGTCCTACACCGGAGCTCTGCAGACCATGTAATATTACACCATACAGTGACCATATAGTGGTAGATGCCAGTCCTACACCAGCGCTCTGCAGACCATATAATATTACACCATACAGTGACCATATAGTGGTAGATACCAGTCCTACAACAGCACTCTACAGACCATATAATATTAGTCCATACAGTGACCATATAGTGGTAGATATCAGTCCTACACCAGCGCTCTACAGACCATATAATATTACACCATACAGTGACCATATAGTGGTAGATACCAGTCCTACACCAGCGCTCTACAGACCATATAATATTACACCATACAGTGACCATATAGCGGTAGATACCAGTCCTATACCAGCGCTCTGCAGACCATATAATATTACACCATACAGTGACCATATAGTGATAGATACCAGTCCTACACCAGCGCTCTGCAGACCATATAATATTACACCATACAGTGACCATATAGTGGTAGATACCAGTCCTACACCGGCACTCTGCAGTCCATATAATATTACACCATACAGTGACCATATAGTGGTAGATACCAGTCCTACACCGGAGCTCTGCAGACAATGTAATATTACACCATACAGTGACCATATAGTGGTAGATGCCAGTCCTACACCAGCGCTCTGCAGACCATATAATATTACACCATACAGTGACCATATAGTGGTAGATACCAGTCCTACAACAGCGCTCTACAGACCATATAATATTACACCATACAGTGACCATATAGTGATAGATAGCAGTCCTACACCGGCGCCCTGCAGACCATATAATATTACACCATACAGTGACCATATAGTGGTAGATAGCAGTCCTTCACCGGCGCTCTGCAGACCATATAATATTACACCATACAGTGACCATATAGTGGTAGATACCAGTCCTACACCGGAGCTCTACAGACCATATAGTATTACACCATACAGTGACCATATAGTGGTAGATACCAGTCCTACACCAGCGCTCTACAGACCATATAATATTACACCATACAGTGACCATATAGTGGTAGATACCAGTCCTACACCGGCGCTCTGCAGACCATATAATATTACCCCATACAGTGATGATATAGTTGTAGATACCAGTCCTACACCAGCGCTCTGCAGACCATATAATATTACACCATACAGTGACCATATAGTGATAGATACCAGTCCTACACCAGCGCTCTGCAGACCATATAATATTACACCATACAGTGACCATATAGTGGTAGATACCAGTCCTACACCGCCACTCTGCAGTCCATAAAATATTACACCATACAGTGACCATATAGTGGTAGATACCAGTCCTACACCGGCGCTCTGCAGACCATATAATATTACACCATACAGTGACCATATAGTGGTAGATACCAGTCCTACAACAGCACTCTACAGACCATATAATATTAGTCCATACAGTGACCATATAGTGGTAGATATCAGTCCTACACCAGCGCTCTACAGACCATATAATATTACACCATACAGTGACCATATAGTGGTAGATACCAGTCCTACACCAGCGCTCTACAGACCATATAATATTACACCATACAGTGATGATATAGTGGTAGATACCAGTCCTACACTGGCGCTTTGCAGACCATATAATATTACCCCATACAGTGACCATATAGAGGTAGATACCAGTCCTACACCGGAGCTCTGCAGACCATGTAATATTACACCATACAGTGACCATATAGTGGTAGATGCCAGTCCTACACCAGCGCTCTGCAGACCATATAATATTACACCATACAGTGACCATATAGTGGTAGATACCAGTCCTACACCGGCGCTCTGCAGACAATATAATATTACACCATACAGTGACCATATAGTGGTAGATACCAGTCCTACAACAGCACTCTACAGACCATATAATATTAGTCCATACAGTGACCATATAGTGGTAGATATCAGTCCTACACCAGCGCTCTACAGACCATATAATATTACACCATACAGTGACCATATAGTGGTAGATACCAGTCCTACACCAGCGCTCTACAGACCATATAATATTACACCATACAGTGATGATATAGTGGTAGATACCAGTCCTACACCGGCGCTCTGCAGACCATATAATATTACCCCATACAGTGATGATATAGTGGTAGATACCAGTCCTACACCAGCGCTCTGCAGACCATATAATATTACACCATACAGTGACCATATAGTGATAGATACAAGTCCTACACCGGCGCCCTGCAGACCATATAATATTACACCATACAGTGACCATATAGTGGTAGATAGCAGTCCTACACCGGCGCTCTGCAGACCATATAATATTACACCATACAGTGACCATATAGTGGTAGATACCAGTCCTACACCGGAGCTCTACAGACCATATAGTATTACACCATACAGTGACCATATAGTGGTAGATACCAGTCCTACACCGATGCTCTGCAGACCATATAATATTACACCATACAGTGACCATATAGAGGTAGATACCATTCCTACACCGGCGCTCTGCAGACCATATAATATTACACCATACAGTGACCATATAGTGGTAGATACCAGTCCTACACCAGCGCTCTGCAGACCATATAATTTTACACCATACAGTGACCATATAGAGGTAGATACCAGTCCTACACCAGCGCTCTACAGACCATATAATATTACACCATACAGTGACCATATAGAGGTAGATACCAGTCCTACACCAGCGCTCTACAGACCATATAATATTACACCATACAGTGACCATATAGAGGTAGATACCAGTCCTACACCAGCGCTCTACAGACCATATAATATTACACCATACAGTGACCATATAGTGGCAGATACCAGTCCTACACCAACGCTCTGCAGACCATATAATGTTACACCATACAGTGACCATATAGTGGTAGATAGCAGTCCTACACCGGCGCTCTGCAGACCATATAATATTACACCATACAGTGACCATATAGTGGTAGATACCAGTCCTACACCGGCACTCTGCAGTCCATATAATATTACACCATACAGTGACCATATAGTGTTAGATACCAGTCCTACACCGGAGCTCTGCAGACCATGTAATATTACACCATACAGTGACCATATAGTGGTAGATACCAGTCCTACACCAGAGCTCTGCAGACCATATAATATTACACCATACAGTGACCATATAGTGGTAGATACCAGTCCTACACCAGCGCTCTGCAGACCATATAATATTACACCATACAGTGACCATATAGTGGCAGATACCAGTCCTACACCAGCTCTCTGCAGACCATATAATATTACACCATACAGTGACCATATAGTGGTAGATGCCAGTCCTACACCAGCGCTCTGCAGACCATATAATATTACACCATACAGTGACCATACACTGGTAGATACCAGTCCTCCACCAGCGCTCTGCAGACCATATAATATTACACCATACAGTGACCATATAGAGGTAGATACCAGTCCTACACCGGAGCTCTGCAGACCATATAATATTACACCATACAGTGACCATATAGTGGTAGATAGCAGTCCTACACCGGCGCTCTGCAGACCATATAATATTACACCATACAGTGACCATATAGAGGTAGATACCAGTCCTACACCAGAGCTCTGCAGACCATATAATATTACACCATACAGTGACCATATAGTGGTAGATAGCAGTCCTACACCGGCGCTCTGCAGACCATATAATATTACACCATACAGTGACCATATAGTGGTAGATACCAGTCCTACACCGGAGCTCTACAGACCATATAGTATTACACCATACAGTGACCATATAGTGGTAGATACCAGTCCTACACCGATGCTCTGCAGACCATATAATATTACACCATACAGTGACCATATAGAGGTAGATACCATTCCTACACCGGCGCTCTGCAGACCATATAATATTACACCATACAGTGACCATATAGTGGTAGATACCAGTCCTACACCAGCGCTCTGCAGACCATATAATTTTACACCATACAGTGACCATATAGAGGTAGATACCAGTCCTACACCAGCGCTCTACAGACCATATAATATTACACCATACAGTGACCATATAGTGGTAGATACCAGTCCTACACCAACGCTCTGCAGACCATATAATGTTACACCATACAGTGACCATATAGTGGTAGATAGCAGTCCTACACCGGCGCTCTGCAGACCATATAATATTACACCATACAGTGACCATATAGTGGTAGATACCAGTCCTACACCGGCACTCTGCAGTCCATATAATATTACACCATACAGTGACCATATAGTGTTAGATACCAGTCCTACACCGGAGCTCTGCAGACCATGTAATATTACACCATACAGTGACCATATAGTGGTAGATACCAGTCCTACACCAGAGCTCTGCAGACCATATAATATTACACCATACAGTGACCATATAGTGGTAGATACCAGTCCTACACCAGCGCTCTGCAGACCATATAATATTACACCATACAGTGACCATATAGTGGCAGATACCAGTCCTACACCAGCTCTCTGCAGACCATATAATATTACACCATACAGTGACCATATAGTGGTAGATGCCAGTCCTACACCAGCGCTCTGCAGACCATATAATATTACACCATACAGTGACCATATACTGGTAGATACCAGTCCTCCACCAGCGCTCTGCAGACCATATAATATTACACCATACAGTGACCATATAGTGGTAGATACCAGTCCTACAACAGCACTCTACAGACCATATAATATTAGTCCATACAGTGACCATATAGTGGTAGATATCAGTCCTACACCAGCGCTCTACAGACCATATAATATTACACCATACAGTGACCATATAGTGGTAGATACCAGTCCTACACCAGCGCCCTACAGACCATATAATATTACACCATACAGTGACCATATAGTGGTAGATACCAGTCCTACACCGGCGCTCTGCAGACAATATAATATTACCCCATACAGTGATGATATAGTGGTAGATACCAGTCCTACACCAGCGCTCTGCAGACCATATAATATTACACCATACAGTGACCATATAGTGATAGATACCAGTCCTACACCGGCGCCCTGCAGACCATATAATATTACACCATACAGTGACCATATAGTGGTAGATAGCAGTCCTACACCGGCGCTCTGCAGACCATATAATATTACACCATACAGTGACCATATAGTGGTAGATACCAGTCCTACACCGGAGCTCTAAAGACCATATAGTATTACACCATACAGTGACCATATAGTGGTAGATACCAGTCCTACACCAGCGCTCTACAGACCATATAATATTACACCATACAGTGACCATATAGTGGCAGATACCAGTCCTACACCAACGCTCTGCAGACCATATAATATTACATCATACAGTGACCATATAGTGGTAGATACCAGTCCTACACCAAAGCTCTGCAGACCATATAATATTACACTATACAGTGACCATATAGTGGTAGATACCAGTTCTACAACAGCACTCTACAGACCATATAATATTACATCATACAGTGACCATATAGTGGTAGATACCAGTCCTACAACAGCACTCTACAGACCATATAATATTACACCACACAGTGACCATATAGTGGTAGATACCAGTCCTATACCGGAGCTCTACAGACCATATAATATTACACCACACAGTGACCATATAGTGGTAGATACCAGTCCTACACCGGTGCTCTGCAGACCATATAATATTACACTATACAGTCACCATATAGTGATAGATACCAGTCCTACACCAGCGCTCTACAGACCATATAATATTACACCATACAGTGACCATATAGTGGTAGATACCAGTCCTACACCAACGCTCTGCAGACCATATAATATTACACCATACAGTGACCATATAGTGGGAGATACCAGTCCTACACCAGCGCTCTGCACTCCATATAATATTACACCATACAGTGACCATATATAGAGGTAGATACCAGTCCTACACCGGCGCTCTGAAGACCATATAATTTTACACCATACAGTGACCATATAGTGGTAGATACCAGTCCTACACCGGCGCTCTGCAGACCATATAATATTACACCATACAGTCACCATATAGTGGTAGATACCAGTCCTACACCAGCGCTCTGCAGACCATATAATATTACACCATACAGTGACCATATAGTGGTAGACACCAGTCCTACACCAGCGCTCTGCAGACCATATAATATTACACCATACAGTGACCATATAGCAGTAGATACCAGTCCTACACCAGCGCTCTGCAGACCATATAATATTACACCATACAGTGACCATATAGTGGTAGATACCAGTCCTACACCAGCGCTCTACAGACCATATAATATTACCCCATACAGTGACCATATAGTGGTAGATACCAGTCCTACACCGGCGCTCTACAGACCATATAATATTACACCATACAGTGACCATATAGTGGTAGATACCAGTCCTACACCGGAGTTTTGCAGACCATATAATATTACACCATACAGTGACCATATAGAGGTAGATACCAGTCCTACACAATCGCTCTGCAGACCATATAATATTACACCATACAGTGACCATATAGTGGTAGATACCAGTCCTACATGGGAGCTCTGCAGACCAAATGATATTATACCATACAGTGACCATATAGAGGTAGATACCAGTCCTACACCAGCGCTCTACAGACCATATAATATTACACCATACAGTGACCATATAGTGGTAGATACCAGTCCTACACCGGCAGTCTGCAGACCATATAATATTACCCAATACAGTGACCATATAGTGGTAGATACCAGTCCTACACCAGCGCTCTACAGACCATATAATATTACACCATACAGTTACCATATAGTGGTGATACCAGTCCGACACCGGAGTTTTGCAGACCATATAATATTACACCATACAGTGACCATATAGAGGTAGATACCAGTCCTACACAATCGCTCTGCAGACCATATAATATTACACCATACAGTGACCATATAGTGGTAGATACCAGTCCTACACCGGCGCTCTGCAAACCATATAATATTACCCCATACAGTGACCATATAGTGGTAGATACCAGTCCTACACCAGCGCTCTGCAGACCATATAATATTACCTGTATACAGTGACCATATAGTGGTAGATACCAGTCCTACACCGGAGCTCTGCAGAACATATAATATTACTCCATACAGTGACCATATAGTGGTAGATACCAGTCCTACACCGGCACTCTGCAGACCATATAATATTACACCATACAGTGGCCATATAGAGGTAGATACCAGTCCTACACCAGCGCTCTGCAGACCATATAATATTACAATATTACACCATACAGTGACCATATAGGGGTAGATACCAGTCCTACACCAGCGCTCTGCAGACCATATATTACACCATACATTGACCATATAGTGGTAGATACCAGTCCTACACCGGCGCTCTGCAGACCATATAATATTACACCATACAGTGACCATATAGTGGTAGATACCAGTCCTACACCGGAGCTCTGCAGACCATATAATATTACACCATACAGTGACCATATAGAGGTAGATACCAGTCCTACACCAGCGCTCTACAGACCATATAATATTACTCCATACAGTGACCATATAGAGATAGATACCAGTCCTACACCGGCGCTCTGCAGACCATATAATATTACCCCATACAGTGATGATATAGTGGTAGATACCAGTCCTACACCAGCGCTCTGCAGACCATATAATATTACACCATACAGTGACCATATAGTGATAGATACCAGTCCTACACCGGCGCCCTGCAGACCATATAATATTACACCATACAGTGACCATATAGTGGTAGATAGCAGTCCTACACCGGCGCTCTGCAGACCATATAATATTACACCATACAGTGACCATATAGTGGTAGATACCAGTCCTACACCGGAGCTCTAAAGACCATATAGTATTACACCATACAGTGACCATATAGTGGTAGATACCAGTCCTACACCAGCGCTCTACAGACCATATAATATTACACCATACAGTGACCATATAGTGGCAGATACCAGTCCTACACCAGCGCTCTACAGACCATATAATATTACATCATACAGTGACCATATAGTGGTAGATACCAGTCCAACACAAACGCTCTGCAGACCATATAATATTACACCATACAGTGACCATATAGTGGTAGATACCAGTCCTACACCAGCGCTCTGCACTCCATATAATATTACACCATACAGTGACCATATATAGAGGTAGATACCAGTCCTACACCGGCGCTCTGAAGACCATATAATATTACACCAGTGACCATATAGTGGTAGATACCAGTCCTACACCAGCGCTCTGCAGACCATATAATATTACACCATACAGTCACCATATAGTGGTAGATACCAGTCCTACACCAGCGCTCTGCAGACCATATAATATTACACCATACAGTGACCATATAGCAGTAGATACCAGTCCTACACCAGCGCTCTGCAGACCATATAATATTACACCATACAGTGACCATATAGTGGTAGATACCAGTCCTACACCAGCGCTCTACAGACCATATAATATTACCCCATACAGTGACCATATAGAGGTAGATACCAGTCCTACACCAGCGCTCTGCAGACCATATAATATTACACCATACAGTGACCATATAGTGGTAGATACCAGTCCTACACCGGAGTTTTGCAGACCATATAATATTACACCATACAGTGACCATATAGAGGTAGATACCAGTCCTACACAATCGCTCTGCAGACCATATAATATTACACCATACAGTGACCATATAGTGGTAGATACCAGTCCTACATGGGAGCTCTGCAGACCATATGATATTATACCATACAGTGACCATATAGAGGTAGATACCAGTCCTACACCAGCGCTCTACAGACCATATAATATTACACCATACAGTGACCATATAGTGGTAGATACCAGTCCTACACCGGCACTCTGCAGACCATATAATATTACCCAATACAGTGACCATATAGTGGTAGATACCAGTCCTACACCAGCGCTCTACAGACCATATAATATTAAACCATACAGTTACCATATAGTGGTAGATACCAGTCCTACACCAGCGCTCTGCAGACCATATAATATTACTCCATACAGTGACCATATAGTGGTAGATACCAGTCCGACACCGGAGTTTTGCAGACCATATAATATTACACCATACAGTGACCATATAGAGGTAGATACCAGTCCTACACAATCGCTCTGCAGACCATATAATATTACACCATACAGTGACCATATAGTGGTAGATACCAGTCCTACACCGGCGCTCTGCAAACCATATAATATTACCCCATACAGTGACCATATAGTGGTAGATACCAGTCCTACACCAGCGCTCTGCAGACGATATAATATTACCTGTATACAGTGACCATATAGTGGTAGATACCAGTCCTACACCGGAGCTCTGCAGACCATATAATATTACTCCATACAGTGACCATATAGTGGTAGATACCAGTCCTACACCGGCACTCTACAGACCATATAATATTACACCATACAGTGACCATATAGAGGTAGATACCAGTCCTACACCAGCGCTCTGCAGACCATATAATATTACACCATACAGTGACCATATAGGGGTAGATACCAGTCCTACACCAGCGCTCTGCAGACCATATATTACACCATACATTGACCATATAGTGGTAGATACCAGTCCTACACCGGCGCTCTGCAGACCATATAATATTACACCATACAGTGACCATATAGTGGTAGATACCAGTCCTACACCAGCGCTCTAAAGACCATATAATATTACACCATACAGTGACCATATAGTGGTAGATACCAGTCCTACAACAGCACTCTACAGACCATATAATATTAGTCCATACAGTGACCATATAGTGGTAGATATCAGTCCTACACCAGCGCTCTACAGACCATATAATATTACACCATACAGTGACCATATAGTGGTAGATACCAGTCCTACACCAGCGCTCTACAGACCATATAATATTACACCATACAGTGACCATATAGTGGTAGATACCAGTCCTACACCGGCGCTCTGCAGACAATATAATATTACCCCATACAGTGATGATATAGTGGTAGATACCAGTCCTACACCAGCGCTCTGCAGACCATATAATATTACACCATACAGTGACCATATAGTGATAGATACCAGTCCTACACCGGAGCCCTGCAGACCATATAATATTACACCATACAGTGACCATATAGTGGTAGATAGCAGTCCTACACCAGCGCTCTACAGACCATATAATATTACACCATACAGTGACCATATAGTGGCAGATACCAGTCCTACACCAACGCTCTGCAGACCATATAATATTACATCATACAGTGACCATATAGTGGTAGATACCAGTCCTACACCAAAGCTCTGCAGACCATATAATATTACACCATACAGTGACCATATAGTGGTAGATACCAGTTCTACAACAGCACTCTACAGACCATATAATATTACATCATACAGTGACCATATAGTGGTAGATACCAGTCCTACAACAGCACTCTACAGACCATATAATATTACACCACACAGTGACCATATAGTGGTAGATACCAGTCCTACACCGGAGCTCTACAGACCATATAATATTACACCACACAGTGACCATATAGTGGTAGATACCAGTCCTACACCGGTGCTCTGCAGACCATATAATATTACACTATACAGTCACCATATAGTGATAGATACCAGTCCTACACCAGCGCTCTACAGACCATATAATATTACACCATACAGTGACCATATAGTGGTAGATACCAGTCCTACACCAACGCTCTGCAGACCATATAATATTACACCATACAGTGACCATATAGTGGGAGATACCAGTCCTACACCAGCGCTCTGCACTCCATAAAATATTACACCATACAGTGACCATATATAGAGGTAGATACCAGTCCTACACCGGCGCTCTGCAGACCATATAATATTACCCCATACAGTGATGATATAGTGGTAGATACCAGTCCTACACCAGCGCTCTGCAGACCATATAATATTACACCATACAGTGACCATATAGTGATAGATACCAGTCCTACACCGGCGCCCTGCAGACCATATAATATTACACCATACAGTGACCATATAGTGGTAGATAGCAGTCCTACACCGGCGCTCTGCAGACCATATAATATTACACCATACAGTGACCATATAGTGGTAGATACCAGTCCTACACCGGAGCTCTAAAGACCATATAGTATTACACCATACAGTGACCATATAGTGGTAGATACCAGTCCTACACCAGCGCTCTACAGACCATATAATATTACACCATACAGTGACCATATAGTGGCAGATACCAGTCCTACACCGGTGCTCTGCAGACCATATAATATTACACTATACAGTCACCATATAGTGATAGATACCAGTCCTACACCAGCGCTCTACAGACCATATAATATTACATCATACAGTGACCATATAGTGGTAGATACCAGTCCAACACAAACGCTCTGCAGACCATATAATATTACACCATACAGTGACCATATAGTGGTAGATACCAGTCCTACACCAGCGCTCTGCACTCCATATAATATTACACCATACAGTGACCATATATAGAGGTAGATACCAGTCCTACACCGGCGCTCTGAAGACCATATAATATTACACCAGTGACCATATAGTGGTAGATACCAGTCCTACACCGGCGCTCTGCAGACCATATAATATTACACCATACAGTCACCATATAGTGGTAGACACCAGTCCTACACCAGCGCTCTGCAGACCATATAATATTACACCATACAGTGACCATATAGCAGTAGATACCAGTCCTACACCAGCGCTCTGCAGACCATAAAATATTACACCATACAGTGACCATATAGTGGTAGATACCAGTCCTACACCAGCGCTCTACAGACCATATAATATTACCCCATACAGTGACCATATAGAGGTAGATACCAGTCCTACACCAGCGCTCTGCAGACCATATAATATTACACCATACAGTGACCATATAGTGGTAGATACCAGTCCTACACCGGAGTTTTGCAGACCATATAATATTACACCATACAGTGACCATATAGAGGTAGATACCAGTCCTACACAATCGATCTGCAGACCATATAATATTACACCATACAGTGACCATATAGTGGTAGATACCAGTCCTACATGGGAGCTCTGCAGACCATATGATATTATACCATACAGTGACCATATAAAGGTAGATACCAGTCCTACACCAGCGCTCTACAGACCATATAATATTACACCATACAGTGACCATATAGTGGTAGATACCAGTCCTACACCGGCACTCTGCAGACCATATAATATTACACCATACAGTGACCATATAGTGATAGATACCAGTCCTACACCGGCACTCTGCAGACCATATAATATTACTCCATACAGTGACCATATAGTGGTAGATACCAGTCCTACACCGGAGCTCTGCAGACCATATAATATTACACCATACAGTGACCATATAGAGGTAGATACCAGTCCTACACCAGCGCTCTGCAGACCATATAATATTACTCCATACAGTGACCATATAGTGGTAGATACCAGTCCTACACCGGCGCTCTAAAGACCATATAATATTACACCATACAGTGACCATATAGTGGTAGATACCTGTCCTACACCGGAGCTCTGCAGACCATATAATATTACACCATACAGTGACCATATAGAGGTAGATTCCAGTCCTACACCAGCGCTCTGCAGACCATATATTACACCATACATTGACCATATAGTGGTAGATACCAGTCCTACACCGGCGCTCTGCAGACCATATAATATTACACCATACAGTGACCATATAGTGGTAGATACCAGTCCTACACCGGCGCTCTAAAGACCATATAATATTACACCATACAGTGACCATATAGTGGTAGATACCAGTCCTACACCGGAGCTCTGCAGACCATATAATATTACACCATACAGTGACCATATAGAGGTAGATACCAGTCCTACACCAGCGCTCTACAGACCATATAATATTACTCCATACAGTGACCATATAGAGGTAGATACCAGTCCTACACCAGCGCTCTGCAGACCATATAATATTACACCATACTGTGACCATATAGTGGTAGATACGAGTCCTACACCGGAGCCCTGCAGACCATATAATATTACACCATACAGTGACCATATAGTGGTAGATACCAGTCCTACACCAGCGCTCTGCAGACCATATAATATTACACCATACAGTGACCATATAGTGATAGATAACAGTCCTACACCAGCACTCTGCAGACCATATAATATTACCCCATACAGTCACCATATAGTGGTAGATACCAGTCCTACACCGGCGCTCTGCAGACCATATAATATTACACCATACAGTGACCACATAGAAGTAGATACCAGTCCTACATGGGAGCTCTGCAGACCATATAATATTACACCATACAGTGACCATATAGTGGTAGATACCAGTCCTACACCGGAGCTCTGCAGACCATATAATATTACTCCATACAGTGACCATATAGTGGTAGATACCAGTCCTACACCGGCACTCTGCAGACCATATAATATTACACCATACAGTGACCATATAGAGGTAGATACCAGTCCTACACCGGCGCTCTGCAGACCATATAATATTACCCCATACAGTGACCATATAGTGGTAGATACCAGTCCTACACCGGCGCTCTGCAGACCATATAATATTACACCATACAGTGACCATATAGTGGTAGATACCAGTCCTACACCGGCGCTCTAAAGACCATATAATATTACACCATACAGTGACCATATAGTGGTAGATACCAGTCCTACACCGGAGCTCTGCAGACCATATAATATTACACCATACAGTGACCATATAGAGGTAGATACCAGTCCTACACCAGCGCTCTACAGACCATATAATATTACTCCATACAGTGACCATATAGAGGTAGATACCAGTCCTACACCGGAGCTCTGCAGACCATATAATATTACACCTTACAGTGACTATATAGAGGTAGATACCAGTCCTACACCAGCGCTCTACAGACCATATAATATTACTCCATACAGTGACCATATAGAGGTAGATACCAGTCCTACACCGGAGCCCTG
The DNA here is from genome assembly GCF_050947455.1 of Rhinoderma darwinii. NCBI lineage: Eukaryota > Metazoa > Chordata > Amphibia > Anura > Rhinodermatidae > Rhinoderma > Rhinoderma darwinii. The sequence goes on from NC_134688.1 coordinate 82,137, forward strand.
CAGACCATATAATATTACACCATACAGTGACCATATAGTGGTAGATACCAGTCCTACACCAGCGCTCTGCAGACCATATAATATTACACCATACAGTGACCATATAGTGATAGATAACAGTCCTACACCAGCACTCTGCAGACCATATAATATTACCCCATACAGTCACCATATAGTGGTAGATACCAGTCCTACACCGGCGCTCTGCAGACCATATAATATTACACCATACAGTGACCATATAGTGGTAGATACCAGTCCTACATCGGAGCTCTGCAGACCATATAATATTATACCATACAGTGACCATATAGAGGTAGATACCAGTCCTACACCAGCGCTCTACAGACCATATAATATTACACCATACAGTGACCATATAGTAGTAGATACCAGTCCTACACCGGAGCTCTGCAGACCATATAATATTACCCAATACAGTGACCATATAGTGGTAGATACCAGTCCTACACCAGCGCTCTACAGACCATATAATATTACACCATACAGTGACCATATAGTGCTAGATACCAGTCTGACACCGGAGCTCTGCAGACCATATAATATTACACCATACAGTGACCATATAGAGGTAAATACCAGTCCTACACAATAGCTCTGCAGACCATATAATATTACACCATACAGTGACCATATAGTGGTAGATACCAGTCCTACACCGGCGCTCTGCAAACCATATAATATTACCCCATACAGTGACCATATAGTGGTAGATACCAGTCCTACACCAGCGCTCTGCAGACCATATAACATTACCTGTATACAGTGACCATATAGTGGTAGATACCAGTCCTATACCGGAGATCTGCAGACCATATAATATTACTCCATACAGTGACCATATAGTGGTAGATACCAGTCCTACACCGGCACTCTGCAGACCATATAATATTACACCATACAGTGACCATATAGTGGTATATACCAGTCCTACAACGGCGCTCTGCAGACCATATAATATTACACCACACAGTGACCATATACGGGTAGATACCAGTCCTACACCAGCACTCTACAGACCATATATTACTCCATACAGTGACCATATAGAGGTAGATACCAGTCCTACACCGGAGCCCTGCAGACCATATAATATTACACCATACAGTGACCATATAGTGGTAGATACCAGTCCTACACCAGCGCTCTGCAGACCATATAATATTACACCATACAGTGACCATATAGTGATAGATAACAGTCCTACACCGGCGCTCTGCAGACCATATAATATTACACCATACAGTGACCACATAGAAGTAGATACCAGTCCTACATGGGAGCTCTGCAGACCATATAATATTATACCATACAGTGACCATATAGAGGTAGATACCAGTCCTACACCAGCGCTCTACAGACCATATAATATTACACCATACAGTGACCATATAGTAGTAGATACCAGTCCTACACCGGAGCTCTGCAGACCATATAATATTACCCAATACAGTGACCATATAGTGGTAGATACCAGTCCTACACCAGCGCTCTACAGACCATATAATATTACACCATACAGTGACCATATAGTGCTAGATACCAGTCTGACACCGGAGCTCTGCAGACCATATAATATTACACCATACAGTGACCATATAGAGGTAAATACCAGTCCTACACAATAGCTCTGCAGACCATATAATATTACACCATACAGTGACCATATAGTGGTAGATACCAGTCCTACACCGGCGCTCTGCAAACCATATAATATTACCCCATACAGTGACCATATAGTGGTAGATACCAGTCCTACACCAGCGCTCTGCAAACCATATAACATTACCTGTATACAGTGACCATATAGTGGTAGATACCAGTCCTATACCGGAGCTCTGCAGACCATATAATATTACTCCATACAGTGACCATATAGTGGTAGATACCAGTCCTACACCGGCACTCTGCAGACCATATAATATTACACCATACAGTGACCATATAGTGGTATATACCAGTCCTACAACGGCGCTCTGCAGACCATATAATATTACACCACACAGTGACCATATACGGGTAGATACCAGTCCTACACCAGCACTCTACAGACCATATATTACACCATACATTGACCATATAGTGGTAGATACCAGTCCTACACCGGCGTTCTGCAGACCATATAATATTACACCATACAGTGACCATATAGAGGTAGATACCAGTCCTACACCGGCGCTCTACAGACCATATAATATTACACCATACAGTGACCATATAGGGGTAGATACCAGTCCTACACCGGAGCTCTGCAGACCATATAATATTACACCATACAGTGACCATATAGAGGTAGATACCAGTCCTACACCAGCACTCTGCAGTCCATGTAATATTACACCATACAGTGACCATATAGTGGTAGATACCAGTCATACACCGGCACTCTGCAGACCATATAATATTACACCATACAGTGACCATATAGAGGTAGATACCAATCATACACCAGCGCTCTGCAGACCATATAATATTACACCATACAGTGACCATATAGTGGTAGATACCAGTCCTACACCGGCGCTCTGCAGACCATATAATATTACACCATACCGTGACCATATAGAGGTAGATACCAGTCCTACACCAGCACTCTGCAGACCATATAATACTACTCCATACAGTGACCATATAGTGGTAGATACCAGTCCTACACCAGCGCTCTGCAGACCATATAATATTACACCATACAGTGACCATATAGTGGTAGATACCAGTCCTACACCAGCGCTCTGCAGACCATATAATATTACACCATACAGTGATCATATAGTGGTAGATACCAGTCCTACACCAGCGCTCTGCAGACCATATAATATTACACCATACAGTGACAATATAGAGGTAGATACCAGTCCTACACCAGCGCTCTACAGACCATATAATATTACTCCATACAGTGACCATATAGAGGTAGATAACAGTCCTACACCGGAGCTCTGCAGACCATATAATATTACACCATACAGTGACCAAATAGTGGTAGATACCAGTCCTACACCGGCGCTCTGCAGACCATATAATATTACACCATACAGTGACCATATAGTGGTAGATACCAGTCCTACACCGGCGCTCTGCAGACCATATAATATTACACCATACAGTGACCATATAGTGGTAGATACCAGTCCTACACTGACGCTCTGCAGACCATATAATATTACACCACACAGTGACCATATAGAGGTAGATATCAGTCCTACACCAGCGCTCTGCAGACCATATAATATTACACCATACAGTGACCATATAGTGGTAGATACCAGTCCTACACCAGCGCTCTTCAGACCATTTAATATTACCCCTTACAGTGACCATATAGTGGAAGATACCAGTCCTCCACCGGCGCTCTGCAGACCATATAATATTACCCCATACTGTGACCATATTGTGATAGATACCAGTCCTACACCAGCGCTCTGCAGACCATCTAATATTAAACCATACATTGACCATATAGTGGTAGATACCAGTCCTACACCGGAGCTCTGCAGACCATATAATATTACACCATACAGTGACCACATAGAAGTAGATACCAGTCCTACACCAGCGCTCTGCAGACCATATATTACACCATACAGTGACCATATAGTGGTAGATACCAGTCCTACACCAGCGCTCTACAGACCATATAATATTACACCATACAGTGACCATATAGAGGTAGATACCAGTCCTACACCGGCGCTCTGCAGACCATATAATATTACTCCATACAGTGACCATATAGAGGTAGATACCAGTCCTACACCGGAGCTCTGCAGACCATATAATATTACACCATACAGTGACCATATAGTGGTAGATACCAGTCCTACACCGGAGCTCTGCAGACCATATAATATTACACCATACAGTGACCATATAGAGGTAGATACCAGTCCTACACCGGAGCTCTGCAGACCATATAATATTACACCATACAGTGACCATATAGTGGTAGATACTAGTCCTACACCGGTGCTCTACAGACCATATAATATTACACCATACAGTGACCATATAGTGGTAGATACCAGTCCTACACTAGCGCTCTGCAGACCATTTAATATTACCCCATACAGTGACCATATAGTGACAGATACCAGTCCTCCACCGGCGCACTGCAGACCATATAATATTACCCCATACTGTGACCATATTGTGGTAGATACCAGTCCTACACCGGCGCTCTGCAGACCATATAATATTACACCATACAGTGACCATATAGTGGTAGATACCAGTCCAACACCGGCGCTCTGCAGACCATATAATATTACACCATACAGTGACCATATAGTAGTAGATACCAGTCCTACACCGGAGCTCTGCAGACCATATAATATTACCCAATACAGTGACCATATAGTGGTAGATACCAGTCCTACACCGGCGCTCTGCAGACCATATAATATTACACCATACAGTGACCATATAGTGGTAGATACCAGTCCTACATCGGAGCTCTGCAGACCATATAATATTATACCATACAGTGACCATATAGAGGTAGATACCAGTCCTACACCAGCGCTCTACAGACCATATAATATTACACCATACAGTGACCATATAGTAGTAGATACCAGTCCTACACCGGAGCTCTGCAGACCATATAATATTACCCAATACAGTGACCATATAGTGGTAGATACCAGTCCTACACCAGCGCTCTACAGACCATATAATATTACACCATACAGTGACCATATAGTGCTAGATACCAGTCTGACACCGGAGCTCTGCAGACCATATAATATTACACCATACAGTGACCATATAGAGGTAGATACCAGTCCTACACCGGCGCTCTGCAAACCATATAATATTACCCCATACAGTGACCATATAGTGGTAGATACCAGTCCTACACCAGCGCTCTGCAGACCATATAACATTACCTGTATACAGTGACCATATAGTGGTAGATACCAGTCCTATACCGGAGATCTGCAGACCATATAATATTACTCCATACAGTGACCATATAGTGGTAGATACCAGTCCTACACCGGCACTCTGCAGACCATATAATATTACACCATACAGTGACCATATAGTGGTATATACCAGTCCTACAACGGCGCTCTGCAGACCATATAATATTACACCACACAGTGACCATATACGGGTAGATACCAGTCCTACACCAGCACTCTACAGACCATATATTACTCCATACAGTGACCATATAGAGGTAGATACCAGTCCTACACCGGAGCCCTGCAGACCATATAATATTACACCATACAGTGACCATATAGTGGTAGATACCAGTCCTACACCAGCGCTCTGCAGACCATATAATATTACACCATACAGTGACCACATAGAAGTAGATACCAGTCCTACATGGGAGCTCTGCAGACCATATAATATTATACCATACAGTGACCATATAGAGGTAGATACCAGTCCTACACCAGCGCTCTACAGACCATATAATATTACACCATACAGTGACCATATAGTAGTAGATACCAGTCCTACACCGGAGCTCTGCAGACCATATAATATTACCCAATACAGTGACCATATAGTGGTAGATACCAGTCCTACACCAGCGCTCTACAGACCATATAATATTACACCATACAGTGACCATATAGTGCTAGATACCAGTCTGACACCGGAGCTCTGCAGACCATATAATATTACACCATACAGTGACCATATAGAGGTAAATACCAGTCCTACACAATAGCTCTGCAGACCATATAATATTACACCATACAGTGACCATATAGTGGTAGATACCAGTCCTACACCGGCGCTCTGCAAACCATATAATATTACCCCATACAGTGACCATATAGTGGTAGATACCAGTCCTACACCAGCGCTCTGCAAACCATATAACATTACCTGTATACAGTGACCATATAGTGGTAGATACCAGTCCTATACCGGAGCTCTGCAGACCATATAATATTACTCCATACAGTGACCATATAGTGGTAGATACCAGTCCTACACCGGCACTCTGCAGACCATATAATATTACACCATACAGTGACCATATAGTGGTATATACCAGTCCTACAACGGCGCTCTGCAGACCATATAATATTACACCACACAGTGACCATATACGGGTAGATACCAGTCCTACACCAGCACTCTACAGACCATATATTACACCATACATTGACCATATAGTGGTAGATACCAGTCCTACACCGGCGTTCTGCAGACCATATAATATTACACCATACAGTGACCATATAGAGGTAGATACCAGTCCTACACCGGCGCTCTACAGACCATATAATATTACACCATACAGTGACCATATAGGGGTAGATACCAGTCCTACACCGGAGCTCTGCAGACCATATAATATTACACCATACAGTGACCATATAGAGGTAGATACCAGTCCTACACCAGCACTCTGCAGTCCATGTAATATTACACCATACAGTGACCATATAGTGGTAGATACCAGTCATACACCGGCACTCTGCAGACCATATAATATTACACCATACAGTGACCATATAGAGGTAGATACCAATCATACACCAGCGCTCTGCAGACCATATAATATTACACCATACAGTGACCATATAGTGGTAGATACCAGTCCTACACCGGCGCTCTGCAGACCATATAATATTACACCATACCGTGACCATATAGAGGTAGATACCAGTCCTACACCAGCACTCTGCAGACCATATAATACTACTCCATACAGTGACCATATAGTGGTAGATACCAGTCCTACACCAGCGCTCTGCAGACCATATAATATTACACCATACAGTGACCATATAGTGGTAGATACCAGTCCTACACCAGCGCTCTGCAGACCATATAATATTACACCATACAGTGATCATATAGTGGTAGATACCAGTCCTACACCAGCGCTCTGCAGACCATATAATATTACACCATACAGTGACAATATAGAGGTAGATACCAGTCCTACACCAGCGCTCTACAGACCATATAATATTACTCCATACAGTGACCATATAGAGGTAGATAACAGTCCTACACCGGAGCTCTGCAGACCATATAATATTACACCATACAGTGACCAAATAGTGGTAGATACCAGTCCTACACCGGCGCTCTGCAGACCATATAATATTACACCATACAGTGACCATATAGTGGTAGATACCAGTCCTACACCGGCGCTCTGCAGACCATATAATATTACACCATACAGTGACCATATAGTGGTAGATACCAGTCCTACACTGACGCTCTGCAGACCATATAATATTACACCACACAGTGACCATATAGAGGTAGATATCAGTCCTACACCAGCGCTCTGCAGACCATATAATATTACACCATACAGTGACCATATAGTGGTAGATACCAGTCCTACACCAGCGCTCTTCAGACCATTTAATATTACCCCTTACAGTGACCATATAGTGGAAGATACCAGTCCTCCACCGGCGCTCTGCAGACCATATAATATTACCCCATACTGTGACCATATTGTGATAGATACCAGTCCTACACCAGCGCTCTGCAGACCATCTAATATTAAACCATACATTGACCATATAGTGGTAGATACCAGTCCTACACCGGAGCTCTGCAGACCATATAATATTACACCATACAGTGACCACATAGAAGTAGATACCAGTCCTACACCAGCGCTCTGCAGACCATATATTACACCATACAGTGACCATATAGTGGTAGATACCAGTCCTACACCAGCGCTCTACAGACCATATAATATTACACCATACAGTGACCATATAGAGGTAGATACCAGTCCTACACCGGCGCTCTGCAGACCATATAATATTACTCCATACAGTGACCATATAGAGGTAGATACCAGTCCTACACCGGAGCTCTGCAGACCATATAATATTACACCATACAGTGACCATATAGTGGTAGATACCAGTCCTACACCGGAGCTCTGCAGACCATATAATATTACACCATACAGTGACCATATAGAGGTAGATACCAGTCCTACACCGGAGCTCTGCAGACCATATAATATTACACCATACAGTGACCATATAGTGGTAGATACTAGTCCTACACCGGTGCTCTACAGACCATATAATATTACACCATACAGTGACCATATAGTGGTAGATACCAGTCCTACACTAGCGCTCTGCAGACCATTTAATATTACCCCATACAGTGACCATATAGTGACAGATACCAGTCCTCCACCGGCGCACTGCAGACCATATAATATTACCCCATACTGTGACCATATTGTGGTAGATACCAGTCCTACACCGGCGCTCTGCAGACCATATAATATTACACCATACAGTGACCATATAGTGGTAGATACCAGTCCAACACCGGCGCTCTGCAGACCATATAATATTACACCATACAGTGACCATATAGTAGTAGATACCAGTCCTACACCGGAGCTCTGCAGACCATATAATATTACCCAATACAGTGACCATATAGTGGTAGATACCAGTCCTACACCGGCGCTCTGCAGACCATATAATATTACACCATACAGTGACCATATAGTGGTAGATACCAGTCCTACATCGGAGCTCTGCAGACCATATAATATTATACCATACAGTGACCATATAGAGGTAGATACCAGTCCTACACCAGCGCTCTACAGACCATATAATATTACACCATACAGTGACCATATAGTAGTAGATACCAGTCCTACACCGGAGCTCTGCAGACCATATAATATTACCCAATACAGTGACCATATAGTGGTAGATACCAGTCCTACACCAGCGCTCTACAGACCATATAATATTACACCATACAGTGACCATATAGTGCTAGATACCAGTCTGACACCGGAGCTCTGCAGACCATATAATATTACACCATACAGTGACCATATAGAGGTAAATACCAGTCCTACACAATAGCTCTGCAGACCATATAATATTACACCATACAGTGACCATATAGTGGTAGATACCAGTCCTACACCGGCGCTCTGCAAACCATATAATATTACCCCATACAGTGACCATATAGTGGTAGATACCAGTCCTACACCAGCGCTCTGCAAACCATATAACATTACCTGTATACAGTGACCATATAGTGGTAGATACCAGTCCTATACCGGAGCTCTGCAGACCATATAATATTACTCCATACAGTGACCATATAGTGGTAGATACCAGTCCTACACCGGCACTCTGCAGACCATATAATATTACACCATACAGTGACCATATAGTGGTATATACCAGTCCTACAACGGCGCTCTGCAGACCATATAATATTACACCACACAGTGACCATATACGGGTAGATACCAGTCCTACACCAGCACTCTACAGACCATATATTACACCATACATTGACCATATAGTGGTAGATACCAGTCCTACACCGGCGTTCTGCAGACCATATAATATTACACCATACAGTGACCATATAGAGGTAGATACCAGTCCTACACCGGCGCTCTACAGACCATATAATATTACACCATACAGTGACCATATAGGGGTAGATACCAGTCCTACACCGGAGCTCTGCAGACCATATAATATTACACCATACAGTGACCATATAGAGGTAGATACCAGTCCTACACCAGCACTCTGCAGTCCATGTAATATTACACCATACAGTGACCATATAGTGGTAGATACCAGTCATACACCGGCACTCTGCAGACCATATAATATTACACCATACAGTGACCATATAGAGGTAGATACCAATCATACACCAGCGCTCTGCAGACCATATAATATTACACCATACAGTGACCATATAGTGGTAGATACCAGTCCTACACCGGCGCTCTGCAGACCATATAATATTACACCATACCGTGACCATATAGAGGTAGATACCAGTCCTACACCAGCACTCTGCAGACCATATAATACTACTCCATACAGTGACCATATAGTGGTAGATACCAGTCCTACACCAGCGCTCTGCAGACCATATAATATTACACCATACAGTGACCATATAGTGGTAGATACCAGTCCTACACCAGCGCTCTGCAGACCATATAATATTACACCATACAGTGATCATATAGTGGTAGATACCAGTCCTACACCAGCGCTCTGCAGACCATATAATATTACACCATACAGTGACAATATAGAGGTAGATACCAGTCCTACACCAGCGCTCTACAGACCATATAATATTACTCCATACAGTGACCATATAGAGGTAGATAACAGTCCTACACCGGAGCTCTGCAGACCATATAATATTACACCATACAGTGACCAAATAGTGGTAGATACCAGTCCTACACCGGCGCTCTGCAGACCATATAATATTACACCATACAGTGACCATATAGTGGTAGATACCAGTCCTACACCGGCGCTCTGCAGACCATATAATATTACACCATACAGTGACCATATAGTGGTAGATACCAGTCCTACACTGACGCTCTGCAGACCATATAATATTACACCACACAGTGACCATATAGAGGTAGATATCAGTCCTACACCAGCGCTCTGCAGACCATATAATATTACACCATACAGTGACCATATAGTGGTAGATACCAGTCCTACACCAGCGCTCTTCAGACCATTTAATATTACCCCTTACAGTGACCATATAGTGGAAGATACCAGTCCTCCACCGGCGCTCTGCAGACCATATAATATTACCCCATACTGTGACCATATTGTGATAGATACCAGTCCTACACCAGCGCTCTGCAGACCATCTAATATTAAACCATACATTGACCATATAGTGGTAGATACCAGTCCTACACCGGAGCTCTGCAGACCATATAATATTACACCATACAGTGACCACATAGAAGTAGATACCAGTCCTACACCAGCGCTCTGCAGACCATATATTACACCATACAGTGACCATATAGTGGTAGATACCAGTCCTACACCAGCGCTCTACAGACCATATAATATTACACCATACAGTGACCATATAGAGGTAGATACCAGTCCTACACCGGCGCTCTGCAGACCATATAATATTACTCCATACAGTGACCATATAGAGGTAGATACCAGTCCTACACCGGAGCTCTGCAGACCATATAATATTACACCATACAGTGACCATATAGTGGTAGATACCAGTCCTACACCGGAGCTCTGCAGACCATATAATATTACACCATACAGTGACCATATAGAGGTAGATACCAGTCCTACACCGGAGCTCTGCAGACCATATAATATTACACCATACAGTGACCATATAGTGGTAGATACTAGTCCTACACCGGTGCTCTACAGACCATATAATATTACACCATACAGTGACCATATAGTGGTAGATACCAGTCCTACACTAGCGCTCTGCAGACCATTTAATATTACCCCATACAGTGACCATATAGTGACAGATACCAGTCCTCCACCGGCGCACTGCAGACCATATAATATTACCCCATACTGTGACCATATTGTGGTAGATACCAGTCCTACACCGGCGCTCTGCAGACCATATAATATTACACCATACAGTGACCATATAGTGGTAGATACCAGTCCAACACCGGCGCTCTGCAGACCATATAATATTACACCATACAGTGACCATATAGAGGTAGATACCAGTCCTACACCGGAGCTCTGCAGACCATATAATATTACACCATACAGTGACCATATAGTGGTAGATACTAGTCCTACACCGGTGCTCTACAGACCATATAATATTACACCATACAGTGACCATATAGTGGTAGATACCAGTCCTACACTAGCGCTCTGCAGACCATTTAATATTACCCCATACAGTGACCATATAGTGGTAGATACCAGTCCTCCACCGGCGCTCTGCAGACCATATAATATTACACCATACATTGACCATATAGTGGTAGATACCAGTCCTACACCGGAGCTCTGCAGTCCATATAATATTACACCATACAGTGACAATATAGAGGTAGATACCAGTTCTACACCAGCGCTCTGCAGACCATATAATATTACACCATACAGTGACCATATAGAGGTAGATAACAGTCCTACACCGGCGCTCTGCAGACCATATAATGTTACACCATACAGTGACCATATAGTGGTAGATACCAGTCCTACACCAGCGCTCTGCAGACCATTTAATATTACCCCATACAGTGACCATATGGTGGCAGATACCAGTCCTCCACCGGCGCTCTGCAGACCATATAATATTACCCCATACTGTGACCATATTGTGATAGATACCAGTCCTACACCGGCGCTCTGCAGACCATCTAATATTACACCATACATTGACCATATAGTGGTAGATACCAGTCCTACACCGGAGCTCTGCAGACCATATAATATTACACCATACAGTGACAATATAGAGGTAGATACCAGTCCTACACCAGCGCTCTGCAGACCATATAATATTACACCATACAGTGACCATATAGAGGTAGATAACAGTCCTACACCGGCGCTCTGCAGACCATATAATGTTACACCATACAGTGACCATATAGTGGTAGATACCAGTACTACACCAGCACTCTGCAGTCCATATAATATTACACCATACAGTGACCATATAGTGGTAAATACTTGTCCTACACCGGTGCTCTACAGACCATATAATATTACACCATACAGTGACCATATAGTGGTAGATACCAGTCCTACACCAGCGCTCTGCAGACCATTTAATATTACCCCATACAGTGACCATATAGTGGCAGATACCAGTCCTCCACCGGCGCTCTGCAGACCATATAATATTACCCCATACTGTGACCATATTGTGATAGATACCAGTCCTACACCGGCGCTCTGCAGACCATCTAATATTACACCATACATTGACCATATAGTGGTAGATACCAGTCCTACACCAGCGCTCTACAGATCATATAATATTACACCATACAGTGACTATATAGTGGTAGATTCCAGTCCTACACCGGAGCTCTGCAGACCATATAATATTACACCATACAGTGACCATATAGAGGTAGATACCAGTCCTACACCGGAGCTCTACAGACCATATAATATTACACCATACAATGACCATATAGTGGTAGATACCAGTCCTACAAAGGAGCTCTACAGACCATATAATATTACACCATACAGAGACCATATAGCGGTAGATAAAAGTCCTTTACTGCGCTCTACAGACCATATAATATTACTCCATATAGTGACCATATAGTGGTAGATACCAGTCCTACACCAGCGCTCTGCAGACCATATAATATTACACTATACAGTGACCATATAGTGGTAGATACCAGTCCTACACCAGCGCTCTGCAAACCATATAATATTACACCATAGAGCGACCATATAGAGGTAGATACCAGTCCCATACCGGAGCTCTGCAGACCATATAATATTGCACCATACAGTGACCATATAGAGGTAGATACCAGTCTTATACCGGCGCTCTGCAGACCATATAATATTACACCATACAGTGACCATATAGAGGTAGTGTAATGACGGGGTAGGGAGACAGACAGGTGAGACCTAATCTACCCGCCACTCATTCCCTGCCTACTTGCACGGCCCGTCCCAGGTGACGGCGTACAACTGGGCGACGGTCCCTACGCTCAATATGTGCACGACAGACAAACAGACAAGGGTACACAGAAGCTAAGGGAAATGGGGCAGTTGCCCACGGCAAGACAGTGAGCAACAAGAGTAGTGAACGAGCCGAGTCAAACCAGGAGTGTACGAGGTACCAATCGCAGAGCAGGAGCGTAGTCAGTAAAGCCAGGGTCAAAAAGAAGCAAGGTCAATAATGATAGCAGGAGCAGCAGAGCCAGGAAGCAGGAAAGAATCACATGCAGAGACAAGCAGGAAATGAAGGTATAAATAGACCGAGGGCGGGAGCTAGAACTGTCTGGTCAGGCTGTGATAGGTTCTCTCACTCCTGAGCCTACCAGCCTGAGTGTTAGCAGATCGAGTCACTCTATCAGACTTAGGAGCAGGTGCAGACTGATTAACCACGGGCGTCGACACAGAAGCTGTGTCTGGCAGATCCTTTACAGTACCCCTCCCCTTTTATGAGGGGCCACTGGACCCTTTCTAGGTGGACCTGGCTTATTGGGGAACCGAAGATGGGACCTCCTGAGCAATACCCCAGCGTGAACATCCCAGGCGGGTACCTAACTCCTCTCCTCAGGCCCGTATTCTCTCCAATGGACCAGGTACTGGAGGGAGCCTTGGACCATCCTGCTGTCCACAATCTTGGCAACCTCGAATTCTACCCCTTCAGGGGTGAGAACAAGGATCGGAGGTTTCCTCGAGGTAGCCAAGGACGGGAAGCAGCGTTTCAGGAGGGAGGCATGAAACACGTCGTGTATATCGGGGAGCAAATTTTTGGGGCGGGACTTTAAGGCGCAAGTTTTTAGAAGATAGCCACACCAGATCCCCGACCACAAACAAGGGGTTAGCAGAACGTCTTCTATCTGCCTGAGTCTTTTGTATGCTCTGGGACGCCTCTAGGTTCTTCTGAACCTGGGCCTAGACTGTGCACAGTTCCCGATGAAAGACATCTACCTCGGGATTGTTGGAACCACCAGGTGAAACGGAGGAGAACCGTGGATTAAACCCAAAATTACAGAAAAAGGGGGAGACCCCTCACGAGTTACTGACCCGGTTATTAAGGGAAAATTCGGCGAGGGGAATGAATGAGACCCAATCATATTGACAGTCAGAGATAAAACACCTTAAATATTGTTCTAGAGACTGATTAGTCCTCTCAGTTTGGCCATTAGTTTCAGGATGGAAGGCCGAGGAGAAGGACAGATCAATCTCCAACTTTTTACAGAAGGATCTCCAAAACAATGAAACAAATTGTACCCCTCTATCAGAAACAATATTGACAGGGACCCCACGGAGACGCAGGATGTGTTTGACAAACAAGGTAGCTAACATCTTAGCATTGGGTAGTTTTTTGAGGGGCACAAAGTGGCACATCTTACTGAAGCGGTCTACTACAACCCACACCACCAACTTGCCTTGAGATGGAGGCAAATCGGTGATAAAATCCATGGAGATATGGGTCCAAGGTCTCTGGGGAATGGGCAAAGAACATAGTAAGGCCGCTGGTCTGGACCTAGGAGTCTTGGATCTAGCACAAACTTCACAAGCGGTGACGTAGGCCTTAACGTCTTTAGGCAACCCAGGCCACCAATAGTTTCTGGCAATGAGGTGCTTGGTACCCAGGATGCCTGGATGGCCAGATAGTGCAGAGTCATGATTTTCCCTAAGTACCGTTAGCCGGAATTGCAGGGGAACAAACAGCTTGTTCTCAGGAAGGCTCCCGGGAGCTGAACCTTGATCAGCCGCAATTTCAGAGACTAAATCAGAATCAATAGCGGAAATGATTATACCTGGAGGCAAAATACAAGCAGGATCTTCCTCCGAAGGAGGGCTGGCCATGAAGCTACGTGACAGTGCATCAGCCTTAACATTTTTAGACCCAGCCCTATAGGTAACCACAAAGTTGAATCTGGTAAAAAATAACGCCCAACGAGCTTGTCTCGGGTTTAGCCTCCGGGCAGATTCTAGGAAAACCAGATTCTTGTGGTCAGTAAGGACCGTTACCTGGTGCCTAGCCCCCTCCAGGAAGTGGCGCCACTCTTCAAAGGCCCATTTAATGGCTAAGAGTTCGCGGTTGCCAATATCATAGTTACTCTCAGTGGGTGAAAACTTCCTGAAGAAGTAGACACAGGGACGGAGATGGGTGAGGGACCTGGTACCCTGGGACAAGACAGCCCCCACTCCCACCTCGGACGCGTCAACCTCCACAATAAATGGCTAGTGGAGGAGATCAGCACCTTTGGAAGTGAGATCCGTAAGAGGCTTAGCGATGACCGAGAAGTTAGCAACAAACCTCCTGTAATAATTAGCGAATCCCAGGAAGCACTGTAACGCCTTCAGGGAGGCAGGTTGGACCCATTCCGCCACAGCCTGGACCTTGGCGGGGTCCATGCGGAATTCATGAGGAGTGAGGATTTGGCCCAAAAATTGTATCTCCTGCACCCCAAACACACATTTTTCGGTCTTAGCAAACAGTTTGTTTTCTCGAAGGACCTGGAGCACCTTCCTGACATGCTCAATGTGGGAGGACCAGTCCTTGGAAAACACAAGTATGTCATCAAGGTACACTACAAGAAATAACCCCAGGTAGTCTCTTAAAATCTCATTTATGAAATTCTGGAAGACCGCGGGAGCATTACACAACCCAAAGGGCATGACGAGGTATTTGAAATGACCTTCGGGCGTGTTAAAAGCAGTTTTCCACTCATCCCCCTCTTTGATGCGGATAAGGTTATACGCCCCCCGTAGATCAAACTTGGAGAACCATTGGGCACCCTGAACCTGATTAAAGAGATCAGGAATCAGAGGAAGGGGATACTGGTTCCTTACAGTGACCTTATTCAAGCTTCGGTAGTCAATGCATGGCCTAAGACCACCATCCTTCTTCCCTACGAAGAAGAAGCCAGCACCTACCGGAGAAGTAGAGGGGCGAATGAAACCCTTGGCCAGGCATTCCTGGATATACTCTCTCATGGCTTCACGTTCGGGACAAGAGAGATTAAATATCCTACCCTTAGGGAGCTTAGCTCCTGGTACCAAATTGATTGCGCAATCATATTCTCTATGAGGAGGTAACACTTCGGAGGCTTCCTTAGAGAAAACATCGGCGAAGTCCTGAACAAACTCAGGTAGCGTGTTCACCACCTCAGGGGGAGAAATAGAATTAACAGAAAAACATGACGTCAAGCATTCATTACCCCACTTGGTAAGGTCCCCAGAATTCCAGTCAAACGTGGGATTATGCAACTGCAACCAGGGAAGGCCTAAAACCAAATTGGATGATAATCCCTGCATTAACAGTACAGAGCATTGCTCCAAATGCATGGAGCCAACAAGGAGTTCAAAAACAGGGGTATGCTGTGTAAAATAACCATTAGCAAGAGGAGTGGAGTCGATACCCACTACCGGGACAGGTTTAGGCAAAGCAATCAAAGGCATAGCTAGAGACAGAAAATTCCACAGACATGATATTAGCAGAAGACCCTGAATCCACGAAGGCACTGCCGGTAGCAGACCTACAACCAAAAAGAGACCTGAAAGGGAAGCAAGATTTTATTACGTTTCATATTTACGGGAAATACCTGTGCGCCCAAGTGACCTCCCCGATGATCACTTAGGCGCGGAAGTTCTCCGGCTGCATTCTTACGCTTAGGACAGTTGTTCACTTGATGCTTGTCATCCCCACAGTAGAAGCAGAGACCATTCTTCCTGCGGAAATCCCTACGTTGTTGGGGGGACACGGAGGCCCCGAGTTGCATAGGTACCTCCGAGTCTTCCGGGGAGGAACGAAGCAACGGAACCTCGGGAGGCATCATGGGGGAGTCAGAGGAGAAAACATCAAGATGTTCAAGTCGTCGTTCCCTGAGACGTCGGTCAAGTCGTACCGCTAAAGCCATAACCTGGTGTAGGGAGTCAGAAGAGGGATAGCTAACTAGCAGATCTTTCAGGGCGTTCGACAGACCCAACCTAAACTGCCACCTTAAGGCAGGGTCATTCCACCGAGAAGCTACGCACCACTTCCTAAGGTCAGAGCAATACTCCTCAACAGGTCTCTTACCCTGACGTAAGGTCACCAGCTGACTCTCGGCAAAAGCAGTCTTGTCAGTCTCGTAATAGAGGAGTCCGAGAGCAGAAAAGAAAAGATCAACGGAGGAAAGTTCAGGGGCGTCAGTAGCCAAGGAGAAGGCCCATTCTTGGGGCCCTTCCTGGAGCCGGGACATAATTATACCCACTCGCTGGCTCTCAGAACCTGAGGAGTGGGGCTTTAAACGAAAATAGAGCCTACAACTCTCCCGAAAGGAGAGAAAAGCCTTCCGGTCCCCTGAGAACCGGTCGGGCAACTTGAGGTGGGGTTCAAGAGCTGAGGTGAGGGGGCTACCATGGTAGCATCAGGCTGGTTGACCCTCTGAGCCAGGGCCTGGACCTGTAGGGAGAGACCCTGCATTTGCTGAGCCAGGGTCTCAAGGGGGTCCATTGTGGTGTCAGGGACCAGGGTAGACTAGGTATTGGCTTGTGATTATGTAATGACGGGGGTGGGGAGACAGACAAGTGAGCCCTAATCTACCCACCACTCAGTCCCTGCCTACTTGCAACGACCCACCCTAGGCGACGGGGTACAACTGGGCGACGGTCCCTACGCTCAATAAGTGCACGACAGACAAACAGACAAGGGTACACAGAGCTAGGGGGAGAAAGGGGCAGTTGCCCACGGCAAAACCGTGAGCAACAAGAGAAGTGAACAAGCCGAGTCAAACCAGGAGAGTACGAGGTGCCAAACGCAGAACAGAAGAGTAGTAAACAAGCCGAGTCAAACCAGGAGTGTACGAGGTACCAAACGCAGAGCAGGAGAGTAGTAAACAAGCCGAGTCAAACCAGGCGTGTACGAGGTACCAAACGCAGAGCAGGAGAGTAGTCAGCAAGCCGGGGTCAATAAGAAGCAAGGACAATGGTAAGAAGCTGCAGCAGGGCCAGGAAACCAAACGAGAAGAATCACAAGCAAAGGAGGAACAGGAAAGGCAGGTATAAATAGACAGAGGGCGGGAGCTAGCTCCGTCTGGCCAGGCTGTGATAGGTTCTCCCACTCCTAAACCTGCCACCCTGAGTGGTGGAAGATGGAGTCAGTCTCACAGACATAGAAGCAGGTGCAGACTGATTATATATGGGCGTTAACCCCGAAGCTGTGCCTGGCAGATCCTGTACAGGAGTGCTTTTTGACAATATCCATATTAAGGATGAGCCCCAAAAATTTTTTAATTCCTGCAAATTGGTTGGCGTCCAATCTCTGGCATGGGTGGATGAAGGTTTCTGCCTTATATACTGAGCAGCATATAAATTAGTTTAGTGGACAACGATATTTAGGAGGTCGTCAGTAATAAATGGAGGTAATCCATTTGAACAAAATTTGTATTGTTCACAGTTATGCTAGGAGTGGCAGTAAATCCGTGGATTCTAGGTCCAAAAGATGGAGCAGGTGCCCATACAAGAGCCTGAACTGGAGGGACCAGGCTATCCCGTGCTACTAGGCCCTGCGCTTCCATGTTCCACTGTTTCTACTGCGTCGGGGACAACGTCCACTGAAGAGGAACCTGAAGTGACGCTATGGTCACGCCCCAAAACAGGTTCCAATTCTGATGCGGTCTCAGACTCTGACCAAAGCATGGTGTAGGCCTCCTCAGCGCTAAATAACTTCCTCGCCATAATGTCACTAACACTAACTGAACAAACAATTATTAGTATTTATTTACACACAAACTAACTGGTATATATATATATATATATATATATATATATATATCTACACTACTGCTAAAAAATAAATAAACCGCTATTGTTATATATATTATATGTGGATATATATATAGATAATTATACAGTGAAGGAAATAAGTATTTGATCCCTTGCTGATTTTGTAAGTTTGCCCACTGTCAAAGACATGAACAGTCTAGAATTTTTAGGCTAGGTTAATTTTACCAGTGAGAGATAGATTATATAAAAAATAAAATAAAATCACATAGTCAAAATTATATATATTTATTTGCATTGTGCACAGAGAAATAAGTATTTGATCCCTTTGGCAAACAAGACTTAATACTTAGTGGCAAAACCCTTGTTGGCAAGCACAGTAGTCAGACGTTTTTTGTAGTTGATGATGAGGTTTGCACACATGTTAGATGGAATTTTGTCCCACTTCTCTTTGCAGATCATCTGTAAATCATTAAGATTTCGAGGCTGTCGCTTGGCAACTCGGATCTTCAGCTCCCTCCATAAGTTTTCAATGGGATTAAGGTCTGGAGACCCGCTAGGCCACTCCATGACCTTAATGTGCTTCTTTTTGAGCCACTCCTTTGTTGCCTTGGCTGTATGTTTCGAGTCATTGTCGTGCTGGAAGACCCAGCCACAAGCCATTTTTAATGTCCTGGTGGAGGGAAGGAGGTTGTCACTCACCAATTTGACGGTACATGGCTCCATCCATTCTCCCATTGATGCGGTGAAGTAGTCCTGTGCCCTTAGCAGTGAAACACCCCCAAAACATGTTTCCACCTCCATGCTTGACAGTGGGGACGGTGTTCTTTGGGTCATAGGCAGCATTTCTCTTCCTCCAAACACGGCGAGTTGAGTTAATGCCAAAGAGCTCAATTTTAGTCTCATCTGACCACAGCACCTTCTCCCAATCACTCTCAGAATCATCCAGATGTTCATTTGCAAACTTCAGACGGGCCTGTACATGTGCCTTCTTGAGCAGGGGGACCTTGCGGGCACTGCTGGATTTTAATCCATTACGGCGTAATGTGTTACCAATGGTTTTCTTGGTGACTGTGGTCCCAGCTGCCTTGAGATCATTAACAAGTTCCCCCCGTGTAGTTTTCGGCTGAGCTCTCACCTTCCTCAGGATCAAGGATACCCCACGAGGTGAGATTTTGCATGAAGCCCCAGATCGATGTCGATTGACAGTCATTTTGTATGTCTTCCATTTTCTTACTATTGCACCAACAGTTGTCTCCTTCTCACCCAGCGTCTTACTTATGGTTTTGTAGCCAATTCCAGCCTTGTGCAGGTCTATAATCTTGTCCCTGACATCCTTAGAAAGCTCTTTGGCCTTGCCCATGTTGTAGAGGTTAGAGTCAGACTGATTCATTGAGTCTGTGGACAGGAGTCTTTTATACAGGTGACCATGTGTCACGGGCACAGGGTATGTGGACCCACTAGGCCGCTCCGCTGTAGTGGGGAGGCAGCTGACCAGGTCACAGTCTAAGCAGAAGTAAATGGCAGACAGTATGCTTGGGTATCTGAAATAGTCCGGACGGTGGCTGTGGCTTCAGCACGGATGGAGGCAGGAGCGGCAAGTGGCGACAGACGTGGCGGGCAGTATCCGATGACACTTGACGTGGCAGATGGCACTTGACGTGGCAGATGGCACTTGACGTGGCAGAAGACACTTGACGTGGCAGATGGCACTTGACGTGGCAGAAGACACTTGAACGCGGGTAGGCACAGGAACAACACGGAATACAGGAACGGTAACAGGGCACGGGTAACAGCTGGAACAGGAGACACTACGGAACCATTTGCGAGACAGACTGGGAAAGACTAACAACGCTCAGGCAAGGATTAGAAGGCCAGGGGCCTTCTTATAGACCAGGAAATCATGGCAGTTGATGGTGATGACGATTTCCTAATTGCGCGCGCTGGCCCTTTAAGGCCGGGCGCGAGCGTGCGCGCGCACCCTACGGGATCCAGCCGAACGGAGCGGAAGTGAGCCCTGGCATCTCCTAGGAGGGAGACGGAGGCCAGCGCTCACAGATCCATGGCTGCAGGCGTCGGGAGGTGAGTAAACCCGACGGCCCGCGGCCATGGGCGCTACACCATGTAAGAGCTGTCTATAATGCAGGCACCAAGTTGATTTGGAGCGTGTAACTGGTCTGGAGGAGGCTGAACTCTTAATGGTTGGTCGGGGATCAAATACTTATTTCTCTGTGCACAATGCAAATAAATATATATCATTTTGACAATGTGATTTTCTGTTTTTTTTTTTTATATAGTCTATCTCTCACTGGTAAAATTAACCTAGCCTAAAAATTCTAGACTGTTCATGACTTTGACAGTGGGCAAACTTACAAAATCAGCAAGGGATCAAATACTTATTTCCTTCACTGTATATTCCCTACCTGCCTATTCTAATATAATAAAAGATAGAAAGGTAGATAGATAGAACAAAAGATGGATGGATAGATTGTATATAGAAATCTATCTATGCAGAGAATGTTTTATAGTGTAACACCTTTTTCCGCAGGATTCTTCTGGCAGATTCTCTCTACGTCTCTTCTTCTCCACACACTGAAACAATGTGTGAGGAGAAGAGGCAGGAGATTTGCTGCCAGAAATGTCAAAATAAAAACAAATGTGATCGCTGCGATTGGTTGTCACAGCGATCACATGTTCAGGGACCAAAAGATTGGCCCCTGACACTGTGCCCAGTGTAGCTAGCAACAGCCAGGGCACAGGGCTGTGTGCACGCGATCGCGCGTGCGTTTTCTGAAGTGCCGCCGTAATTAGTCTATACGGCGGACTTCAGAGACCCTGACCGCTGGCCGTAAAAACGCAGCCAGTGGTCAGGAATATGTTAATGTCAGATAGATGCAGGTCCTACCTCTGGGACCCGCACCTCTCTCTAGAACGGGGCCCCTAAACCCTGTTCTACCTCTGTGTGTGACCTCCTGACGAAGGTTGCGAAACGCGCGTCGAGGTGTGTTTTCTCCTGGTGCAAGGTCCAACCAGCATCATGTCTTCCACAGGAACACTTACATGCAATTGTTTGTATTTTTGAGGATCAGTGCCTCGAGTACTATACAGGCGTGGGTTGTTACTAACAGTTTTTGGATTAACTGCCCGTGCTTGTAATTATTGTTATCTGTGGATCAATTATGACTATGATGGTGTTACATCTGGTTGATGCACTATAAATGTTTTTTACATGTCTGTAGTACATATAAGTAGGGGGGTTATGTTTGTGTAATTGTGAATTAATACAATTACAATTATATTTATTCATTAAATAAATGCGTATTCTTTGAGACATTTTTTTTGGTGTATTGTATATTGATATTTTTAAGTCTTTACTATTTAAATTGCTAAAGAGATTATATATATATATATATATAGGTTATAATACCTGTGTGTGTCGACGGATTTCAGACCATGAAGGTGAAAACCGCGTAACTCACTGAGCTGTTTTCGTAAGCCCCATAGAACTGAATGGTAGTTACAGAAACAGCGTAGCTCGCATGCTGCGCTGCCTCCGTACCTGCTATTCACAACTATGGGAGTTACGGAAAACAGCGCAGCTCAGCGTGCTACGCTGTTTTCGTAACTCCCGACCATAAAGTCAGGAAATGGGCGGGAGTCAGTGATAGCAGACAAAGCTAGAGCGGGGTTTAGGGGGCCCCGTTCTAGAGAAAGGTGCAGGACCCGCCTCTATCTGACATTTATGACATATTCTGTGCATGTCATAAACGTCCCTCGTGGCAAAACTCCTTTAATTATTGTCAAAAACCTGTTTGGATTGTTGGACCTGAAGGCTTCTGCCTCCCAATTTATGCCAGGATAGATGAAGTCCCCCATAATAAGGACTTCATTATGATTTGCTTTATTAGTTCATTCTCTGCTTCTATTATACTTGGAGAGTAACAAACCCCTATCAGTATTTTATTATTCTTTATTTCCACCCATAGGTGCCTCACGCTATTACCAATCGTTATTTATCCGTGTACTGAACTTGCATGGTTTCCGGACCACGTCTCAGCCTCACGTAACTACCGACTGCTATTTATCGGTGTCCCAAACCTGGACTGCTAGGCCGGGGCCACACGAGCATGTTGTCTGTGATATACGGACCATACGTCGGCAGCATTTCCCGGACCGGACACACTGCGGGGAGCCAGGCTCCTAGCGGCATAGTTATCTATAATCATATGTCCCTGCCTCTCCGTCCCCTACTGAAAACATGACTACAGGACGGGACAGTAGTTCCGCGGAGAGCCAGGGACACCTATGATAATAGATAACTATGCCGCTAGGAGCCCGGCTCCCCGCAGTGTGTCCGGTCCGGGAAATGTGGCCGACGTATGGGCCGTATTTTACGGACTGAACATGTGTGAACCCGGCCTTACTTGACTGCTCCTGCCAGATTGTTTCAGCAACTGGACTCCAAATCTGCCACAGTCGTTGACACCCGGCACACCCTAATTACAGTCAAGCCGGCCATCTAATCACGGTCAATAGCGACCGCAGCATCGAAGTGATAAACAGAGGGAGGAACTCCCTGCCAATTACTGGTCGCCTTTGAATGCAATCGCAGGTTGCCATGGGAGGCGGGGGCCTAACAAAGACTTCTAGGCCGGTTATGGTGGTGTGCCTATTAGGATATGCCAGAGGCACGGCCGAATACACGGACAGGCAGTAATGCTTTGGTATATTATGTACAAAAATATTATAGAAACAATCAGAGGTAGAGCACGCCTTTGGTGAATGCTCGAGATTTCTTGATCCAGTCCAGGTTTCCTCCCCGTGTCTATTATACCCTAGTCGGGCTCCAGGGGACGGGCGCCTCAACCTCCGATTCCTCTGTTTTCGCTGTGAAGTTGCGGTGGCACGGATCCCCATTGTGTGTGGCTGTGCCGGAGGTCCTACCCTTATGGCCGGAGGTTGTGAAATTCCTCCATGATCGCTGTGGATTCTCATAACTTCTCATCCCCAAATGCGCCTCCCGGGTTATGATGAATGAGGTAATGCGGGGTTATCAGGACAAGGCTTATTCCGTTTCTCTCTGCGTCAGGAATATCGTTATTATGGCCTTGAAGGCGTCTGAAGCCCCGAGTGTGCTGGCTGCAGCCTGTGGATCACTATATACCTCCGTATCACATCAGGGTGACGGCGCCGAGTCCACGATCTAGGAGATGGGGCGTTACCAAACCAGCGACAGATCCTCCTTAATCAATAAATCCCATCTACCCCAAAACGGTAACAAATAAAACTAAATCTTGTCCACATGCGGCTCCAGCGATGGAAAAATAGACGTGACGGCTCTGGGAACGGCCAGACACAAAAACAAAATATTTTATAGTGGCTTTTTTTTGTGGAAAAGTAGTAAAACGTGAAACCCTCTACATACAGGCGAAACCGTACGACCCGTAGAATAAGGCGCTGTTCACACGCGTAACCAAAAACATCTGAAAATACGGAGCAGTTGTCAAGGGAAAAAAGCTCCTGATTTTATACGTTTTTTTTATAGCAAATCGCGTTTTTCAAGCTGTTTTTCTATAGTGAATGAAAAACGGCTCAAGAAACGGCATGCACTTCTTTTTAGGCGGCCGTATTCCCGTTGAAATCAATGGGCAGATGTTTGGAGGCGTCCGGCCGTGTGAACAGACCCTGACAGGGAACGGCGTACGGACTGAATGACATTTTTTCTTCCATTCCACCCCCGAAAACCAAGTTAATCAATAAAGTTACGTGTGCCACAAAAATGGCGCCGTTGAAAAATACAATTCATCCTGAAAAAATAACAAGTCCCCGCACGGCTGTGACAGCGGAAAAATATAAGAGAGTGACGGTTCTTTGTATGCGACGATGAAAAAAACGGAAGAGAATTCTTGGTTATTAAATGCCAAAAGCAGCCGATCACTAAGGGGTTAAAATCGACAGCGCATTTACGGATGATGGCAATTGCTGTATGAGATTTTCTGATTCCCAATCCGGCAGGAACACGTAAACGGCGCGATCACGGACGTACGCCTGTAGCCAGGAAACACGGAGGCGGCTGGAGAAGCTCGGAAACGACCTGACCAAACAGGAGGCCGAACACAGGGGGCGCGGTACGACGGTAAGAGTCCGTCACCCACAACACGAGGCCTGAGGAACCTGAGGAAAAGGCGGGAAGTCTCAGCCGTGGTCAACAAGGCTTAACATACAATCACCGCCGGGCGTCAATAGTAGCGCGGGAATGACAGAGAGAAGCGGCCGTTATAGAGCAGGACTGTAACTCTCATCATTATACATCAGCAGTAGGCCCCGGGCTCTCCAACTGCAGCTCCGCGATTTCCCGCCTCTATGAGCAAACATCAATGTACGGCAAGCGGGAGGAGCCATTACAGTACAACGCGGGAGCTCCTGTTACCATGGTAATCGTCCGGTGACTCGACGTCACGCAATGGGCGGTGCGTTTGACGTCAAACAAGGGGGCGGGCTAATGATGGGAGTCGCTGCAGTGACATCACCACTCTCAGCTGTTCTCTCTACAATGGCACCCGGAGACAGAGAGGCCGAGGCCTGACAGCCGCCCGAGGGTGAGTCACCCCACAGCCCGGACCACGGCCCCTGATCACCCTGCAGTCCTCCCGCTAACCCGGCGTCTACATCCCCGACACTCCTCTCCTCCCTCCTATTAGCAGCTACCGTGCACCTATGTACCTGCCCAACATCTGCATCCGCTCCTCCATATAACCGCAGCAGCCTGTCCTCTGCACCCCTCCTCCATATAACTACAGCAGCCTGTCCTCTGCACCCACTCCTCCATATAACTACAGCGGCCTGTCCTCTGCACCCCCTCCTCCATATAACTACAGCAGCCTGTCCTCTGCACCCCCTCCTCAATATATAACCGCAGCAGCCTGTCCTCTGCACCCCTCCTCCATATAACCGTAGCAGCCTGTCCTCTGCACCCCTCCTCCATATAACCGTAGCATCCTGTCCTCAACTACATCCTCCATATAACCGCAGCAGCCTGTCCTCTGCACCCCCTCCATATAACTACAACAGCCTGTCCTCCTCTACATCCCCCTCCTCCATATAACTACAGCAGCCTGTCCTCCTCTACATCCTCCTCCATATAACTACAGCAGCCTGTCCTCCTCTACATCCCCTCCATATAACTACAACAGCCTGTCCTCCTCTACATCCCCCTCCTCAATATAACTACAGCAGCCTGTCCTCAACTACATCCTCCATATAACCGCAGCAGCCTGTCCTCTGCACCCCCTCCATATAACTACAACAGCCTGTCCTCCTCTACATCCCCCTCCTCCATATAACTACAGCAGCCTGTCCTCCTCTACATCCTCCTCCATATAACTACAGCAGCCTGTCCTCCTCTCCATCCCCCTCCTCCATATAACTACAGCAGCCTGTCCTCCTCTACATCCCCCTCCTCCATATAACTACAGCAGCCTGTCCTCCTCTCCATCCCCCTCCTCCATATAACTACAGCAGCCTGTCCTCCTCTACATCCCCCTCCTCCATATAACTACAGCAGCCTGTCCTCCTCTACATCCCCCTCCTCCATATAACTACAGCAGCCTGTCCTCCTCTACATCCCCCTCCATATAACTACAGCAGCCTGTCCTCTACATCCTCCCCCTCCTCCATATAACTACAGCAGCCTGTCCTCCTCTACATTCTCCTCCATATAACTACAGCAGCCTGTCCTCCTCTACATCCCCCTCCTCCATATAACTACAGCAGCCTGTCCTCCTCTACATCCTCCTCCTCCATATAACTACAGCAGCCTGTCCTCCTCTCCATCCTCCTCCTCCATATAACTACAGCAGCCTGTCCTCCTCTACATCCCCCTCCTCCATATAACTACAGCAGCCTGTCCTCCTCTACATCCTCCTCCTCCATATAACTACAGCAGCCTGTCCTCCTCTACATCCCCCTCCATATAACTACAGCAGCCTGTCCTCCTCTACATCCCCCTCCATATAACTACAGCAGCCTGTCCTCCTCTATATCCCCCTCCTCCATATAACTACAGCAGCCTGTCCTCCTCTACATCCTCCTCCTCCATATAACTACAGCAGCCTGTCCTCCTCTACATCCTCCTCCTCCATATAACTACAGCAGCCTGTCCTCCTCTACATCCTCCTCCTCCATATAACTACAGCAGCCTGTCCTCCTCTACATCCTCCTCCTCCATATAACTACAGCAGCCTGTCCTCCTCTACATCCTCCTCCTCCATATAACTACAGCAGCCTGTCCTCCTCTACATTCTCCTCCATATAACTACAGCAGCCTGTCCTCTACATCCTCCCCCTCCTCCATATAACTACAGCAGCCTGTCCTCCTCTACATTCCCCTCCATATAACTACAGCATCCTGTCCTCCTCTACATCCCCCTCCATATAACTACAGCAGCCTGTCCTCCTCTACATCCCCCTCCATATAACTACAGCAGCCTGTCCTCCTCTACATCCCCTCCTCCATATAACTACAGCAGCCTGTCCTCCCCTACATCCTCCTCCTCCATATAACTACAGCAGCCTGTCCTCCTCTACATCCTCCTCCTCCATATAACTACAGCAGCCTGTCCTCCTCTACATCCCCCTCCTCCATATAACTACAGCAGCCTGTCCTCCTCTACATCCCCTCCATATAACTACAGCAGCCTGTCCTCCTCTACATCCTCCTCCTCCATATAACTACAGCAGCCTGTCCTCCTCTACATCCTCCTCCATATAACTACAGCAGCCTGTCCTCCTCTACATCCTCCTCCATATAACTACAGCAGCCTGTCCTCCTCTACATCCCCCTCCATATAACTACCGCAGCCTGTCCTCCTCTACATCCCCCTCCTCCATATAACTACAGCAGCCTGTCCTCCTCTACATCCTCCTCCTCCATATAACTACAGCAGCCTGTCCTCCTCTACATCCCCTCCATATAACTACAGCAGCCTGTCCTCCTCTACATCCCCCTCCTCCATATAACTACAACAGCCTGTCCTCCTCTACATCCCCCTCCTCCATATAACTACAGCAGCCTGTCCTCCTCTACATCCTCCTCCATATAACTACAGCAGCCTGTCCTCCTCTCCATCCCCCTCCTCCATATAACTACAGCAGCCTGTCCTCCTCTACATCCCCCTCCTCCATATAACTACAGCAGCCTGTCCTCCTCTCCATCCCCCTCCTCCATATAACTACAGCAGCCTGTCCTCCTCTACATCCCCCTCCTCCATATAACTACAGCAGCCTGTCCTCCTCTACATCCCCCTCCTCCATATAACTACAGCAGCCTGTCCTCCTCTACATCCCCCTCCATATAACTACAGCAGCCTGTCCTCTACATCCTCCCCCTCCTCCATATAACTACAGCAGCCTGTCCTCCTCTACATTCTCCTCCATATAACTACAGCAGCCTGTCCTCCTCTCCATCCTCCTCCTCCATATAACTACAGCAGCCTGTCCTCCTCTACATCCCCCTCCTCCATATAACTACAGCAGCCTGTCCTCCTCTACATCCTCCTCCTCCATATAACTACAGCAGCCTGTCCTCCTCTACATCCCCCTCCATATAACTACAGCAGCCTGTCCTCCTCTACATCCCCCTCCATATAACTACAGCAGCCTGTCCTCCTCTATATCCCCCTCCTCCATATAACTACAGCAGCCTGTCCTCCTCTACATCCTCCTCCTCCATATAACTACAGCAGCCTGTCCTCCTCTACATCCCCCTCCATATAACTACCGCAGCCTGTCCTCCTCTACATCCTCCTCCATATAACTACAGCAGCCTGTCCTCCTCTACATCCCCCTCCATATAACTACAGCAGCCTGTCCTCCTCTACATCCCCCTCCTCCATATAACTACAGCAGCCTGTCCTCCTCTACATCCTCCTCCTCCATATAACTACAGCAGCCTGTCCTCCTCTACATCCTCCTCCTCCATATAACTACAGCAGCCTGTCCTCCTCTACATCCTCCTCCTCCATATAACTACAGCAGCCTGTCCTCCTCTACATTCTCCTCCATATAACTACAGCAGCCTGTCCTCCTCTACATCCTCCTCCATATAACTACAGCAGCCTGTCCTCTACATCCTCCCCCTCCTCCATATAACTACAGCAGCCTGTCCTCCTCTACATTCTCCTCCATATAACTACAGCAGCCTGTCCTCCTCTACATCCCCTCCATATAACTACAGCATCCTGTCCTCCTCTACATCCCCCTCCATATAACTACAGCAGCCTGTCCTCCTCTACATCCCCCTCCATATAACTACAGCAGCCTGTCCTCCTCTACATCCCCTCCTCCATATAACTACAGCAGCCTGTCCTCCCCTACATCCTCCTCCTCCATATAACTACAGCAGCCTGTCCTCCTCTACATCCCCCTCCATATAACTACCGCAGCCTGTCCTCCTCTACATCCCCCTCCTCCATATAACTACAGCAGCCTGTCCTCCTCTACATCCTCCTCCTCCATATAACTACAGCAGCCTGTCCTCCCCTACATCCCCCTCCATATAACTACAGCAGCCTGTCCTCCCCTACATCCCCCTCCATATAACTACAGCAGCCTGTCCTCCTCTACATCCCCCTCCATATAAATACAGCAGCCTGTCCTCCTCTACATCCTCCTCCATATAACTACAGCAGCCTGTCCTCCTCTACATCCTCCTCCTCCATATAACTACAGCAGCCTGTCCTCCCCTACATCCCCCTCCTCCATATAACTACAGCAGCCTGTCCTCCCCTACATCCCCCTCCTCCATATAACTACAGCAGCCTGTCCTCCCCTACATCCTCCTCCTCCATATAACTACAGCAGCCTGTCCTCCTCTACATCCCCCTCCATATAACTACCGCAGCCTGTCCTCCTCTACATCCCCCTCCTCCATATAACTACAGCAGCCTGTCCTCCTCTACATCCTCCTCCATATAACTATAACAGCCTGTCCTCCTCTACATCCTCCTCCTCCATATAACTACAGCAGCCTGTCCTCCTCTACATCCCCCTCCATATAACTACAGCAGCCTGTCCTCCTCTACATCCCCCTCCTCCATATAACTACAGCAGCCTGTCCTCCTCTACATCCTCCTCCATATAACTACAGCAGCCCGTCCTCCTCTACATCCCCCTCCTCCATATAACTACAGCAGCCTGTCCTCCTCTACATCCCCCTCCTCCATATAACTACAGCAGCCTGTCCTCCTCTACATCCTCCTCCTCCATATAACTACAGCAGCCTGTCCTCCTCTACATCCCCCTCCTCCATATAACTACAGCAGCCTGTCCTCCTCTACATCCCCCTCCTCCATATAACTACAGCAGCCTGTCCTCCTCTACATCCTCCTCCTCCATATAACTACAGCAGCCTGTCCTCCTCTACATCCCCCTCCATATAACTACAGCAGCCTGTCCTCCTCTACATCCCCCTCCTCCATATAACTACAGCAGCCTGTCCTCCTCTACATCCTCCTCCTCCATATAACTACAGCAGCCTGTCCTCCTCTACATCCCCCTCCTCCATATAACTACAGCAGCCTGTCCTCCTCTACACCCCCCTCCATATAACTACAGCAGCCTGTCCTCCTCTACATCCCCCTCCATATAACTACAGCAGCCTGTCCTCCTCTACATCCCCCTCCATATAACTACAGCAGCCTGTCCTCCTCTACATCCCCTTCCATATAACTACAGCAGCCTGTCCTCCTCTACATCCTCCTCCATATAACTACAGCAGCCTGTCCTCCTCTATATCCCCCTCCATATAACTACAGCAGCCTGTCCTCCTCTACATCCCCCTCCTCCGTATAACTACAGCAGCCTGTCCTCCTCTACATCCTCCTCCATATAACTACAGCAGCCTGTCCTCCTCTACATCCTCCTCCTTCATATAACTACAGCAGCCTGTCCTCCTCTACATCCTCCTCCTCCATATAACTACAGCAGCCTGTCCTCCTCTACATCCTCCTCCTCCATATAACTACAGCAGCCTGTCCTCCTCTACATCCCCCTCCATATAACTACAGCAGCCCGTCCTCCTCTACATCCTTCTGCTCCATATAACTACAGCAGCCTGTCCTCCTCTACATCCTCCTCCATATAACTACAGCAGCCTGTCCTCCTCTACATCCCCCTCCTCCATATAACTACAGCAGCCTGTCCTCCTCTACATCCCCCTCCATATAACTACAGCAGCCTGTCCTCCTCTACATCCTCCTCCATATAACTACAGCAGCCTGTCCTCCTCTACATCCCCTCCTCCATATAACTACAGCAGCCTGTCCTCCTCTACATCCCCCTCCTCCATATAACTACAGCAGCCTGTCCTCCTCTACATCCCCCTCCTCCATATAACTACAGCAGCCTGTCCTCCTCTACATCCTCCTCCATATAACTACAGCAGCCTGTCCTCCTCTACACCCCCCTCATCCATATAACTACAGCAGCCCGTCCTCCTCTACATCCTCCTCCTCCATATAACTACAGCAGCCTGTCCTCCTCTACATCCTCCTCCATATAACTACAGCAGCCTGTCCTCCTCTACATCCTCCTCCTCCATATAACTACAGCAGCCTGTCCTCCTCTACATCCCCCTCCTCCATATAACTACAGCAGCCTGTCCTCCTCTACATCCCCCTCCATATAACTACAGCAGCCTGTCCTCCTCTACATCCTCCTCCTCCATATAACTACAGCAGCCTGTCCTCCTCTACATCCCCCTCCTCCATATAACTACAGCAGCCTGTCCTCCTCTACATCCCCCTCCTCCATATAACTACAGCAGCCTGTCCTCCTCTACATCCTCCTCCTCCATATAACTACAGCAGCCTGTCCTCCTCTACATCCCCTCCTCCATATAACTACAGCAGCCTGTCCTCCTCTACATCCCCTCCTCCATATAACTACAGCAGCCTGTCCTCCTCTACATCCCCCTCCTCCATATAACTACAGCAGTCTGTCCTCCTCTACATCCCCCTCCTCCATATAACTACAGCAGCCTGTCCTCCTCTACATCCTCCTCCATATAACTACAGCAGCCCGTCCTCCTCTACATCCCCCTCCTCCATATAACTACAGCAGCCTGTCCTCCTCTACATCCCCCTCCATATAACTACAGCAGCCTGTCCTCCTCTACATCCCCCTCCATATAACTACAGCAGCCTGTCCTCCTCTACATCCCCCTCCTCCATATAACTACAGCAGTCTGTCCTCCTCTACATCCCCCTCCTCCATATAACTACAGCAGCCTGTCCTCCTCTACATCCTCCTCCATATAACTACAGCAGCCCGTCCTCCTCTACATCCCCCTCCTCCATATAACTACAGCAGCCTGTCCTCCTCTACACCCCCCTCCATATAACTACAGCAGCCTGTCCTCCTCTACATCCCCCTCCATATAACTACAGCAGCCTGTCCTCCTCTACATCCCCCTCCATATAACTACAGCAGCCTGTCCTCCTCTACATCCCCCTCCTCCATATAACTACAGCAGCCTGTCCTCCTCTACATCCTCCTCCTCCATATAACTACAGCAGCCTGTCCTCCTCTACATCCCCTCCTCCATATAACTACAGCAGCCTGTCCTCCCCTACATCCTCCTCCTCCATATAACTACAGCAGCCTGTCCTCCTCTACATCCTCCTCCATATAACTACAGCAGCCTGTCCTCCTCTACATCCCCCTCCATATAACTACAGCAGCCTGTCCTCCTCTACATCCCCCTCCATATAACTACAGCAGCCTGTCCTCCTCTACATCCCCCCCGCCATATAACTACAGCAGCCTGTCCTCCTCTACATCCCCCCTCCATATAACTAAAGCAGCCTGTCCTCCTCTACATCCCCCCCGCCATATAACTACAGCAGCCTGTCCTCCTCTACATCCTCCTCCATATAACTACAGCAGCCCGTCCTCCTCTACATCCCCCTCCTCCATATAACTACAGCAGCCTGTCCTCCTCTACATCCCCCTCCTCCATATAACTACAGCAGCCTGTCCTCCCCTACATCCTCCTCCATATAACTACAGCAGCCTGTCCTCCTCTACATCCTCCTCCATATAACTACAGCAGCCTGTCCTCCCCTACATCCTCCTCCATATAACTACAGCAGCCTGTCCTCCTCTACATCCTCCTCCTCCATATAACTACAGCAGCCTGTCCTCCTCTACATCCCCCTCCTCCATATAACTACAGCAGCCTGTCCTCCTCTACATCCTCCTCCTCCATATAACTACAGCAGCCTGTCCTCCTCTACATCCCCCTCCATATAACTACAGCAGCCTGTCCTCCTCTACATCCCCCTCCTCCATATAACTACAGCAGCCTGTCCTCCTCTACATCCTCCTCCTCCATATAACTACAGCAGCCTGTCCTCCTCTACATCCCCCTCCTCCATATAACTACAGCAGCCTGTCCTCCTCTACACCCCCCTCCATATAACTACAGCAGCCTGTCCTCCTCTACATCCCCCTCCATATAACTACAGCAGCCTGTCCTCCTCTACATCCCCCTCCTCCATATAACTACAGCAGCCTGTCCTCCCCTACATCCTCCTCCATATAACTACAGCAGCCTGTCCTCCTCTACATCCTCCTCCATATAACTACAGCAGCCTGTCCTCCCCTACATCCTCCTCCATATAACTACAGCAGCCTGTCCTCCTCTACATCCTCCTCCTCCATATAACTACAGCAGCCTGTCCTCCTCTACATCCCCCTCCTCCATATAACTACAGCAGCCTGTCCTCCTCTACATCCTCCTCCTCCATATAACTACAGCAGCCTGTCCTCCTCTACATCCCCCTCCATATAACTACAGCAGCCTGTCCTCCTCTACATCCCCCTCCTCCATATAACTACAGCAGCCTGTCCTCCTCTACATCCTCCTCCTCCATATAACTACAGCAGCCTGTCCTCCTCTACATCCCCCTCCTCCATATAACTACAGCAGCCTGTCCTCCTCTACACCCCCCTCCATATAACTACAGCAGCCTGTCCTCCTCTACATCCCCCTCCATATAACTACAGCAGCCTGTCCTCCTCTACATCCCCTTCCATATAACTACAGCAGCCTGTCCTCCTCTACATCCTCCTCCATATAACTACAGCAGCCTGTCCTCCTCTATATCCCCCTCCATATAACTACAGCAGCCTGTCCTCCTCTACATCCCCCTCCTCCGTATAACTACAGCAGCCTGTCCTCCTCTACATCCTCCTCCATATAACTACAGCAGCCTGTCCTCCTCTACATCCTCCTCCTTCATATAACTACAGCAGCCTGTCCTCCTCTACATCCTCCTCCTCCATATAACTACAGCAGCCTGTCCTCCTCTACATCCTCCTCCTCCATATAACTACAGCAGCCCGTCCTCCTCTACATCCTTCTGCTCCATATAACTACAGCAGCCTGTCCTCCTCTACATCCCCCTCCATATAACTACAGCAGCCTGTCCTCCTCTACACCCCCCTCCTCCATATAACTACAGCATCCTGTCCTCCTCTACATCCCCCTCCATATAACTACAGCAGCCTGTCCTCCTCTACATCCCCCTCCTCCATATAACTACAGCAGCCTGTCCTCCTCTACATCCTCCTCCATATAACTACAGCAGCCTGTCCTCCTCTACATCCTCCTCCATATAACTACAGCAGCCTGTCCTCCTCTACATCCTCCTCCTCCATATAACTACAGCAGCCTGTCCTCCTCTACATCCCCCTCCTCCATATAACTACAGCAGCCTGTCCTCCTCTACATCCCCCTCCATATAACTACAGCAGCCTGTCCTCCTCTACATCCCCCTCCTCCATATAACTACAGCAGCCTGTCCTCCTCTACATCCCCCTCCTCCATATAACTACAGCAGCCTGTCCTCCTCTACATCCCCCTCCTCCATATAACTACAGCAGCCTGTCCTCATCTACATCCTCCTCCTCCATATAACTACAGCAGCCTGTCCTCCTCTACATCCTCCTCCATATAACTACAGCAGCCTGTCCTCCTCTACATCCTCCTCCTCCATATAACTACAGCAGCCTGTCCTCCTCTTCTTCCCCCTCCATATAACTACAGCAGCCTGTCCTCCTCTTCTTCCCCCTCCATATAACTACAGCAACCTGTCCTACTCTACATCCCCCTCCATATAACTACAGCAGCCTGTCCTCCTCTACATCCCCCTCCTCCATATAACTACAGCAGTCTGTCCTCCTCTACATCCCCCTCCTCCATATAACTACAGCAGCCTGTCCTCCTCTACATCCTCCTCCATATAACTACAGCAGCCCGTCCTCCTCTACATCCCCCTCCTCCATATAACTACAGCAGCCTGTCCTCCTCTACACCCCCCTCCATATAACTACAGCAGCCTGTCCTCCTCTACATCCCCCTCCATATAACTACAGCAGCCTGTCCTCCTCTACATCCCCCTCCATATAACTACAGCAGCCTGTCCTCCTCTACATCCCCCTCCTCCATATAACTACAGCAGTCTGTCCTCCTCTACATCCCCCTCCTCCATATAACTACAGCAGCCTGTCCTCCTCTACATCCTCCTCCATATAACTACAGCAGCCCGTCCTCCTCTACATCCCCCTCCTCCATATAACTACAGCAGCCTGTCCTCCTCTACACCCCCCTCCATATAACTACAGCAGCCTGTCCTCCTCTACATCCCCCTCCATATAACTACAGCAGCCTGTCCTCCTCTACATCCCCCTCCATATAACTACAGCAGCCTGTCCTCCTCTACATCCCCCTCCTCCATATAACTACAGCAGCCTGTCCTCCTCTACATCCTCCTCCATATAACTACAGCAGCCTGTCCTCCTCTACATCCCCCTCCATATAACTACAGCAGCCTGTCCTCCTCTACATCCCCCTCCTCCATATAACTACAGCAGCCTGTCCTCCTCTACATCCCCCTCCTCCATATAACTACAGCAGCCTGTCCTCCTCTACATCCCCCTCCATATAACTACAGCAGCCTGTCCTCCTCTACATCCCCCCCGCCATATAACTACAGCAGCCTGTCCTCCTCTACATCCCCCCTCCATATAACTACAGCAGCCTGTCCTCCTCTACATCCCCCCCGCCATATAACTACAGCAGCCTGTCCTCCTCTACATCCTCCTCCTCCATATAACTTACAGCAGTCTGTCCTCCTCTACATCCCCCTCCTCCATATAACTACAGCAGCCTGTCCTCCTCTACATCCTCCTCCTCCATATAACTACAGCAGCCTGTCCTCCTCTACATACTCCTCCTCCATATAACTACAGCAGCCCGTCCTCTGCACCCCCTCCTCCATATAACTACAGCAGCCTGTCCTCCTCTACATCCCCCTCCTCCATATAACTACAGCAGCCTGTCCTCCTCTACATCCCCCTCCTCCATATAACTACAGCAGCCTGTCCTCCTCTACATCCTCCTTCTCCATATAACTACAGCAGCCTGTCCTCTACATCCCCCTCCTCCATATAACTACAGCAGCCTGTCCTCCTCTACATCCTCCTCCTCCATATAACTACAGCAGCCTGTCCTCCTCTACATCCCCCTCCATATAACTACAGCAGCCTGTCCTCCTCTACAGCCTCCTCCTCCATATAACTACAGCAGCCTGTCCTCCTCTACATCCTCCTCCATATAACTACAGCAGCCTGTCCTCCTCTACATCCCCCTCCATATAACTACAGCAGCCTGTCCTCCTCTACATCCCCCTCCTCCATATAACTACAGCAGCCTGTCCTCCTCTACATCCTCCTCCATATAACTACAGCAGCCTGTCCTCCTCTACATCCCCCTCCATATAACTACAGCAGCCTGTCCTCCTCTACATCCCCCTCCATATAACTACAGCAGCCTGTCCTCCTCTACATCCCCCTCCATATAACTACAGCAGCCTGTCCTCCTCTACATCCCCCCCTCCATATAACTACAGCAGCCTGTCCTCCTCTACATCCTCCTCCATATAACTACAGCAGCCTGTCCTCCTCTACATCCTCCTCCTCCATATAACTGCAGCAGCCTGTCCTCCTCTACATCCCCCTCCATATAACTACAGCAGCCTGTCCTCCTCTACATCCCCTCCATATAACTACAGCAGCCTGTCCTCCTCTACAGCCTCCTCCTCCTCCATATAACTACAGCAGCCTGTCCTCCTCTACATCCTCCTCCATATAACTACAGCAGCCTGTCCTCCTCTCCATCCTCCTCCTCCATATAACTACAGCAGCCTGTCCTCCTCTACATCCTACTCCATATAACTACAGCAGCCTGTCCTCCTCTACATCCCCCTCCATATAACTACAGCAGCCTGTCCTCCTCTTCTTCCTCCTCCATATAACTACAGCAGCCTGTCCTCCTCTTCTTCCCCCTCCATATAACTACAGCAGCCTGTCCTCCCCTACATCCTCCTCCTCCATATAACTACAGCAGCCTGTCCTCCTCTACATCCCCTTCCTCCATATAACTACAGCAGCCTGTCCTCCTCTACATCCTCCTCCATATAACTACAGCAGCCTGTCCTCCTCTACATCCCCCTCCTCCATATAACTACAGCAGCCTGTCCTCCTCTACATCCTCCTCCATATAACTACAGCAGCCTGTCCTCCTCTACATCCCCCTCCTCCATATAACTACAGCAGCCTGTCCTCCTCTACATCCCCCTCCATATAACTACAGCAGCCTGTCCTCCTCTACATCCTCCTCCTCCATATAACTACAGCAGCCTGTCCTCCTCTACATCCCCTCCATATAACTACAGCAGCCTGTCCTCCTCTACATCCCCCTCCTCCATATAACTACAGCAGCCTGTCCTCCTCTACATCCTCCTCCATATAACTACAGCAGCCTGTCCTCTGCACCCACTCCTCCATATAACTACAGCGGCCTGTCCTCTGCACCCCCTCCTCCATATAACTACAGCAGCCTGTCCTCTGCACCCCCTCCTCAATATATAACCGCAGCAGCCTGTCCTCTGCACCCCCTCCTCCATATAACCGCAGCAGCCTGTCCTCTGCACCCCTCCTCCATATAACCGTAGCATCCTGTCCTCAACTACATCCTCCATATAACCGCAGCAGCCTGTCCTCTGCACCCCCTCCATATAACTACAGCAGCCTGTCCTCCTCTACATCCCCCTCCTCCATATAACTACAGCAGCCTGTCCTCCTCTACATCCCCCTCCTCCATATAACTACAGCAGCCTGTCCTCCTCTCCATCCCCCTCCTCCATATAACTACAGCAGCCTGTCCTCCTCTACATCCCCCTCCTCCATATAACTACAGCAGCCTGTCCTCCTCTACATCCCCCTCCTCCATATAACTACAGCAGCCTGTCCTCTGCACCCCCTCCTCAATATATAACCGCAGCAGCCTGTCCTCTGCACCCCCTCCTCCATATAACCGCAGCAGCCTGTCCTCTGCACCCCTCCTCCATATAACCGTAGCATCCTGTCCTCAACTACATCCTCCATATAACCGCAGCAGCCTGTCCTCTGCACCCCCTCCATATAACTACAGCAGCCTGTCCTCCTCTACATCCCCCTCCTCCATATAACTACAGAAGCCTGTCCTCCTCTACATCCCCCTCCTCCATATAACTACAGCAGCCTGTCCTCCTCTCCATCCCCCTCCTCCATATAACTACAGCAGCCTGTCCTCCTCTACATCCCCCTCCTCCATATAACTACAGCAGCCTGTCCTCCTCTACATCCCCCTCCTCCATATAACTACAGCAGCCTGTCCTCCTCTACATTCCCCTCCATATAACTACAGCAGCCTGTCCTCCTCTACATCCTCCTCCATATAACTACAGCAGCCTGTCCTCTACATCCTCCCCCTCCTCCATATAACTACAGCAGCCTGTCCTCCTCTACATTCTCCTCCATATAACTACAGCAGCCTGTCCTCCTCTACATCCTCCTCCTCCATATAACTACAGCAGCCTGTCCTCCTCTACATCCCCCTCCTCCATATAACTACAGCAGCCTGTCCTCCTCTACACCCCCCTCCATATAACTACAGCAGCCTGTCCTCCTCTACATCCCCCTCCTCCATATAACTACAGCAGCCTGTCCTCCTCTACACCCCCCTCCATATAACTACAGCAGCCTGTCCTCCTCTACATCCCCCTCCTTCATATAACTACAGCAGCCTGTCCTCCTCTATATCCCCCTCCTCCATATAACTACAGCAGCCTGTCCTCCTCTACATCCTCCTCCATATAACTACAGCAGCCTGTCCTCCTCTACATCCCCCTCCATATAACTACCGCAGCCTGTCCTCCTCTACATCCCCCTCC
Source organism: Rhinoderma darwinii (assembly GCF_050947455.1). Taxonomy (NCBI): domain Eukaryota; kingdom Metazoa; phylum Chordata; class Amphibia; order Anura; family Rhinodermatidae; genus Rhinoderma; species Rhinoderma darwinii. The sequence continues at coordinate 121,741 of NC_134688.1, forward strand.
TCCATATAACTACAGCAGCCTGTCCTCCTCTACATCCTCCTCCATATAACTATAACAGCCTGTCCTCCTCTACATCCCCCTCCTCCATATAACTACAGCAGTCTGTCCTCCTCTACATCCTCCTCCTCCATATAACTACAGCAGCCTGTCCTCCTCTTCTTCCTCCTCCATATAACTACAGCAGCCTGTCCTCCTCTACATCCCCCTCCATATAACTACAGCAGCCTGTCCTCCTCTACAGCCTCCTCCATATAACTACAGCAGCCTGTCCTCCTCTACATCCCCCTCCATATAACTACAGCAGCCTGTCCTCCTCTACATCCCCCTCCTCCATATAACTACAGCAGCCTGTCCTCCTCTACATCCCCCTCCATATAACTACAGCAGCCTGTCCTCCCCTACATCCTACTCCATATAACTACAGCAGCCTGTCCTCCTCTACATCCCCCTCCTCCATATAACTACAGCAGCCTGTCCTCCTCTACATCGCCCTCCTCCATATAACTACAGCAGTCTGTCCTCCTCTACATCCTCCTCCTCCATATAACTACAGCAGCCTGTCCTCCTCTACATCCTCCTCCATATAACTACAGCAGCCTGTCCTCCTCTACATCCCCCTCCTCCATATAACTACAGCAGCCTGTCCTCCTCTACATCGCCCTCCTCCATATAACTACAGCAGCCTGTCCTCCTCTACATCCCCCTCCATATTACTACAGCAGCCTGTCCTCCCCTACATCCTCCTCCATATAACTACAGCAGCCTGTCCTCCTCTACATCCCCCTCCTCCATATAACTACAGCAGCCTGTCCTCCTCTACATCCCCCTCCATATAACTACAGCAGCCTGTCCTCCTCTACATCCCCCTCATCCATATAACTACAGCAGCCTGTCCTCCTCTACATCCCCCTCCTCCATATAACTACAGCAGCCTGTCCTCCTCTACATCGCCCTCCTCCATATAACTACAGCAGCCTGTCCTCCTCTACATCCTCCTCCATATAACTACAGCAGCCTGTCCTCCTCTACATCGCCCTCCTCCATATAACTACAGCAGCCTGTCCTCCTCTACATCCTCCTCCATATAACTACAGCAGCCTGTCCTCCTCTACATCCCCTCCTCCATATAACTACAGCAGCCTGTCCTCCTCTACATCCCCCTCCATATAACTACAGCAGCCTGTCCTCCTCTACATCCCCCTCCATATAACTACAGCAGCCTGTCCTCCTCTACATCCCCCTCCTCCATATAACTACAGCAGCCTGTCCTCCCCTACATCCTCCTCCATATAACTACAGCAGCCTGTCCTCCTCTACATCCCCCTCCTCCATATAACTACAGCAGCCTGTCCTCCTCTACAGCCTCCTCCTCCTCCATATAACTACAGCAGTCTGTCCTCCTCTACATCCCCCTCCTCCTTATAACTACAGCAGCCTGTCCTCCTCTACATCCTCCTCCATATAACTACAGCAGCCCGTCCTCCTCTACACCCCCCTCCATATAACTACAGCAGCCTGTCCTCCTCTACATCCCCCTCCATATAACTACAGCAGCCTGTCCTCCTCTACATCCCCCCTCCATATAACTACAGCAGCCTGTCCTCCTCTACATCCCCCCCGCCATATAACTACAGCAGTCTGTCCTCCTCTACATCCCCCTCCTCCATATAACTACAGCAGCCTGTCCTCCTCTACATCCTCCTCCTCCATATAACTACAGCAGCCTGTCCTCCTCTACATACTCCTCCTCCATATAACTACAGCAGCCCGTCCTCTGCACCCCCTCCTCCATATAACTACAGCAGCCTGTCCTCCTCTACATCCCCCTCCTCCATATAACTACAGCAGCCTGTCCTCCTCTACATCCCCCTCCTCCATATAACTACAGCAGCCTGTCCTCCTCTACATCCTCCTTCTCCATATAACTACAGCAGCCTGTCCTCCTCTACATCCTCCTCCTCCATATAACTACAGCAGCCTGTCCTCCTCTACATCCCCCTCCATATAACTACAGCAGCCTGTCCTCCTCTACATCCTCCTCCTCCATATAACTACAGCAGCCTGTCCTCCTCTACATCCCCCTCCTCCATATAACTACAGCAGCCTGTCCTCCTCTACATCCCCCTCCATATAACTACAGCAGCCTGTCCTCCTCTACATCCTCCTCCATATAACTACAGCAGCCTGTCCTCCTCTACATCCCCCTCCTCCATATAACTACAGCAGCCTGTCCTCCTCTACATCCCCCTCCTCCATATAACTACAGCAGCCTGTCCTCCTCTACATCCCCCTCCTCCATATAACTACAGCAGCCTGTCCTCCTCTACATCCTCCTCCTCCATATAACTACAGCAGCCTGTCCTCCTCTACATCCTCCTCCATATAACTACAGCAGCCTGTCCTCCTCTACATCCCCCTCCTCCATATAACTACAGCAGCCTGTCCTCCTCTACATCCCCCTCCTCCATATAACTACAGCAGCCTGTCCTCATCTACATCCTCCTCCATATAACTACAGCAGCCTGTCCTCCTCTACATCCTCCTCCTCCATATAACTACAGCAGCCTGTCCTCCTCTTCTTCCCCCTCCATATAACTACAGCAGCCTGTCCTCCTCTACATCCTCCTCCATATAACTACAGCAGCCTGTCCTCCTCTACATCCCCCTCCTCCATATAACTACAGCAGCCTGTCCTCCCCTACATCCTCCTCCATATAACTACAGCAGCCTGTCCTCCTCTACATCCTCCTCCATATAACTACAGCAGCCTGTCCTCTGCATCCTCCCCCTCCTCCATATAACTACAGCAGCCTGTCCTCCTCTACATCCCCCTCCTCCATATAACTACAGCAGCCTGTCCTCCTCTACATCCCCCTCCATATAACTACAGCAGCCTGTCCTCCTCTACATCCCCCCTCCATATAACTACAGCAGCCTGTCCTCCTCTACATCCCTCTCCTCCATATAACTACAGCAGCCTGTCCTCCTCTACATCCTCCTCCTCCATATAACTACAGCAGCCTGTCCTCCTCTACATCCCCCACCATATAACTACAGCAGCCTGTCCTCCTCTACATCCCCCTCCTCCATATAACTACAGCAGCCTGTCCTCCTCTACATCCTCCTCCATATAACTACAGCAGCCCGTCCTCCTCTACATCCCCCTCCTCCATATAACTACAGCAGCCTGTCCTCCTCTACATCCCCCTCCATATAACTACAGCAGCCTGTCCTCCTCTACATCCCCCCTCCATATAACTACAGCAGCCTGTCCTCCTCTACATCCCCCTCCTCCATATAACTACAGCAGCCTGTCCTCCTCTACATCCCCCTCCTCCATATAACTACAGCAGCCTGTCCTCCTCTACATCCCCCTCCTCCATATAACTACAGCAGCCTGTCCTCATCTACATCCTCCTCCTCCATATAACTACAGCAGCCTGTCCTCCTCTACATCCTCCTCCATATAACTACAGCAGCCTGTCCTCCTCTACATCCTCCTCCTCCATATAACTACAGCAGCCTGTCCTCCTCTTCTTCCCCCTCCATATAACTACAGCAGCCTGTCCTCCTCTACATCCTCCTCCATATAACTACAGCAGCCTGTCCTCCTCTACATCCCCCTCCTCCATATAACTACAGCAGCCTGTCCTCCCCTACATCCTCCTCCATATAACTACAGCAGCCTGTCCTCCTCTACATCCTCCTCCATATAACTACAGCAGCCTGTCCTCTGCATCCTCCCCCTCCTCCATATAACTACAGCAGCCTGTCCTCCTCTACATCCCCCTCCATATAACTACAGCAGCCTGTCCTCCTCTACATCCCCCCTCCATATAACTACAGCAGCCTGTCCTCCTCTACATCCCTCTCCTCCATATAACTACAGCAGCCTGTCCTCCTCTACATCCTCCTCCTCCATATAACTACAGCAGCCTGTCCTCCTCTACATCCCCCACCATATAACTACAGCAGCCTGTCCTCCTCTACATCCCCCTCCTCCATATAACTACAGCAGCCTGTCCTCCTCTACATCCTCCTCCATATAACTACAGCAGCCCGTCCTCCTCTACATCCCCCTCCTCCATATAACTACAGCAGCCTGTCCTCCTCTACATCCCCCTCCATATAACTACAGCAGCCTGTCCTCCTCTACATCCCCCCTCCATATAACTACAGCAGCCTGTCCTCCTCTACATCCCCCTCCTCCATATAACTACAGCAGCCTGTCCTCCTCTACATCCTCCTCCTCCATATAACTACAGCAGCCTATCCTCCTCCTCCATATAACTACAGCATCCTGTCCTCCTCTACATCCCCCTCCATATAACTACAGCAGCCTGTCCTCCTCTACATCCCCCTCCTCCATATAACTACAGCAGCCTGTCCTCCTCTACATCCTCCTCCATATAACTACAGCAGCCTGTCCTCCCCTACATCCTCCTCCTCCATATAACTACAGCAGCCTGTCCTCCTCTACATCCTCCTCCTCCATATAACTACAGCAGCCTGTCCTCCTCTCCATCCCCCTCCTCCATATAACTACAGCAGCCTGTCCTCCTCTACATCCTCCTCCATATAACTACAGCAGCCTGTCCTCCTCTACATCCTCCTCCATATAACTACAGCAGCCTGTCCTCCCCTACATCCTCCTCCTCCATATAACTACAGCAGCCTGTCCTCCTCTACATCCCCCTCCATATAACTACAGCAGCCTGTCCTCCTCTACATCCTCCTCCATATAACTACAGCAGCCTGTCCTCCTCTACATCCTCCTCCATATAACTACAGCAGCCTGTCCTCCTCTACATCCTCCTCTATATAACTACAGCAGCCTGTCCTCCTCTACATCCCTCTCCATATAACTACAGCAGCCTGTCCTCCTCTACATCCCCCTCCATATAACTACAGCAGCCCGTCCTCCTCTACATCCCCTCCATATAACTACAGCAGCCTGTCCTCCTCTACATCCCCCTCCATATAACTACAGCAGCCTGTCCTCCTCTACATCCCCCTCCATATAACTACAGCAGCCTGTCCTCATCTACATCCTCCTCCATATAACTACAGCAGCCTGTCCTCCTCTACATCCCCCTCCTCCATATAACTACAGCAGCCTGTCCTCCTCTACATCCCCCTCCTCCATATAACTACAGCAGCCTGTCCTCCTCTACATCCCCCTCCTCCATATAACTACAGCAGCCTGTCCTCCTCTACATCCCTCTCCATATAACTACAGCAGCCTGTCCTCCTCTACATCCCCCTCCTCCATATAACTACAGCAGCCTGTCCTCCTCTACATCCTCCTCCTCCATATAACTACAGCAGCCTGTCCTCCTCTACATCCTCCTCCATATAACTACAACAGCCTGTCCTCCTCTACATCCCCCTCCTCCATATAACTACAGCAGCCTGTCCTCCTCTACATCCCTCTCCTCCATATAACTACAGCAGCCTGTCCTCCTCTACATCCCCCTCCTCCATATAACTACAGCAGCCTGTCCTCCTCTACATCCTCCTCCATATAACTACAGCAGCCTGTCCTCCTCTACATCCCCCTCCTCCATATAACTACAGCAGCCTGTCCTCATCTACATCCCCCTCCTCCATATAACTACAGCAGCCTGTCCTCCTCTACATCCCCCTCCATATAACTACAGCAGCCTGTCCTCCTCTACATCCTCCTCCTCCATATAACTACAGCAGCCTGTCCTCCTCTACATCCCCCTCCTCCATATAACTACAGCAGCCTGTCCTCCTCTACATCCTCCTCCTCCATATAACTACAGCAGCCTGTCCTCCTCTACATCCCCCTCCTCCATATAACTACAGCAGCCTGTCCTCCTCTACATCCCTCTCCTCCATATAACTGCAGCAGCCTGTCCTCCTCTACATCCTCCTCCATATAACTACAGCAGCCTGTCCTCTACATCCCCCTCCTCCATATAACTGCAGCAGCCTGTCCTCCTCTACATCCTCCTCCATATAACTACAGCAGCCCGTCCTCCTCTACATCCCCCTCCTCCATATTACTACAGCAGCCTGTCCTCCTCTACATCCCCCTCCTCCATATAACTACAGCAGCCTGTCCTCCTCTACATCCCCTCCTCCATATAACTACAGCAGCCTGTCCTCTACATCCTCCCCCTCCTCCATATAACTACAGCAGCCTGTCCTCTACATCCTCCCCCTCCTCCATATAACTACAGCAGCCTGTCCTCCTCTACATCCTCCTCCTCCATATAACTACAGCAGCCTGTCCTCCTCTACATCCCCCTCCTCCATATAACTACAGCAGGCTGTCCTCCTCTACATCCTCCTCCTCCATATAACTACAGCAGCCTGTCCTCCTCTATATCCCCCTCCTCCATATAACTACAGCAGCCTGTCCTCCTCTACATCCTCCTCCTCCATATAACTACAGCAGCCTGTCCTCCTCTACATCCTCCTCCTCCATATAACTACAGCAGCCTGTCCTCCTCTACATCCCCCTCCATATAACTACAGCAGCCTGTCCTCCTCTACATCCCCCTCCATATAACTACAGCAACCTGTCCTCCTCTACATCGCCCTCCTCCATATAACTACAGCAGCCTGTCCTCCTCTACATCCCCCTCCATATAACTACAGCAACCTGTCCTCCTCTACATCGCCCTCCTCCATATAACTACAGCAGCCTGTCCTCCTCTATATCCCCCTCCTCCATATAACTACAGCAGCCTGTCCTCCTCTACATCCTCCTCCTCCATATAACTACAGCAGCCTGTCCTCCTCTACATCGCCCTCCTCCATATAACTACAGCAGCCTGTCCTCCTCTACATCCTCCTCCTCCATATAACTACAGCAGCCTGTCCTCCTCTACATCCCCCTCCTCCATATAACTACAGCAGCCTGTCCTCCTCTACATCCCCCTCCTCCATATAACTACAGCAGCCTGTCCTCCTCTACATCCCCCTCCTCCATATAACTACAGCAGCCTGTCCTCCTCTACATCCTCCTCCTCCATATAACTACAGCAGCCTGTCCTCCTCTACATCCTCCTCCATATAACTACAACAGCCTGTCCTCCTCTACATCCCCCTCCTCCATATAACTACAGCAGCCTGTCCTCCTCTACATCCCTCTCCTCCATATAACTACAGCAGCCCGTCCTCCTCTACATCCTCCTCCTCCATATAACTACAGCAGCCCGTCCTCCTCTACATCCCCCTCCATATAACTACAGCAGCCTGTCCTCCTCTACATCCTCCTCCTCCATATAACTACAGCAGCCTGTCCTCCTCTACATCCTCCTCCTCCATATAACTACAGCAGCCTGTCCTCCTCTACATCGCCCTCCTCCATATAACTACAGCAGCCTGTCCTCCTCTACATCCCCCTCCTCCATATAACTACAGCAGCCTGTCCTCCTCTATATCCTCCTCCTCCATATAACTATAGCAGCCTGTCCTCCTCTACATCCTCCTCCATATAACTACAGCAGCCTGTCCTCCTCTACATCCCCCTCCTCCATATAACTACAGCAGCCTGTCCTCCTCTACATCCTCCTCCCATATAACTACAGCAGCCTGTCCTCCTCTACACCCCCCTCATCCATATAACTACAGCAGCCTGTCCTCTGCACCCCCTCCTCCATATAACCGCAGCAGCCTGTCCTCTGCACCCCCTCCTCCATATAACCGCAGCAGCCTGTCCTCTGCACCCCTCCTCCATATAACCGTAGCATCCTGTCCTCAACTACATCCTCCATATAACCGCAGCAGCCTGTCCTCTGCACCCCCTCCATATAACTACAGCAGCCTGTCCTCCTCTACATCCCCCTCCTCCATATAACTACAGCAGCCTGTCCTCCTCTACATCCCCCTCCTCCATATAACTACAGCAGCCTGTCCTCCTCTACATCCCCCTCCTCCATATAACTACAGCAGCCTGTCCTCCTCTACATCCTCCTCCATATAACTACAGCAGCCCGTCCTCCTCTACATCCCCCTCCATATAACTACAGCAGCCTGTCCTCCTCTACATCCTCCTCCATATAACTACAGCAGCCTGTCCTCCTCTACATCCTCCTCCATATAACTACAGCAGCCTGTCCTCCTCTACATCCTCCTCCTCCATATAACTACAGCAGCCTGTCCTCCTCTACATCCCCCTCCTCCATATAACTACAGCAGCCTGTCCTCCTCTACATCCCCCTCCATATAACTACAGCAGCCTGTCCTCCTCTACATCCCCCTCCTCCATATAACTACAGCAGCCTGTCCTCCTCTACATCCCCCTCCTCCATATAACTACAGCAGCCTGTCCTCCTCTACATCCCCCTCCTCCATATAACTACAGCAGCCTGTCCTCCTCTACATCCTCCTCCTCCATATAACTACAGCAGCCTGTCCTCCTCTACATCCCCTCCATATAACTACAGCAGCCTGTCCTCCTCTACATCCCCCTCCATATAACTACAGCAGCCTGTCCTCCTCTACATCCTCCTCCTCCATATAACTACAGCAGCCTGTCCTCTACATCCCCCTCCTCCATATAACTACAGCAGCCTATCCTCCTCCTCCATATAACTACAGCATCCTGTCCTCCTCTACATCCCCCTCCATATAACTACAGCAGCCTGTCCTCCTCTACATCCTCCTCCATATAACTACAGCAGCCTGTCCTCCTCTACATCCCCCTCCACCATATAACTACAGCATCCTGTCCTCCTCTACATCCCCCTCCATATAACTACAGCAGCCTGTCCTCCTCTACATCCTCCTCCATATAACTACAGCAGCCTGTCCTCCTCTACATCCCCCTCCACCATATAACTACAGCAGCCTGTCCTCCTCTACATCCTCCTCCTCCATATAACTACAGCAGCCTGTCCTCCTCTACATCCCCCTCCTCCATATAACTACAGCAGCCTGTCCTCCTCTACATCCCCCTCCATATAACTACAGCAGCCTGTCCTCCTCTACATCCCCCTCCTCCATATAACTACAGCAGCCTGTCCTCCTCTACATCCCCCTCCTCCATATAACTACAGCAGCCTGTCCTCCTCTACATCCCCCTCCTCCATATAACTACAGCAGCCTGTCCTCCTCTACATCCTCCTCCTCCATATAACTACAGCAGCCTGTCCTCCTCTACATCCCCTCCATATAACTACAGCAGCCTGTCCTCCTCTACATCCTCCTCCTCCATATAACTACAGCAGCCTGTCCTCTACATCCCCCTCCTCCATATAACTACAGCAGCCTATCCTCCTCCTCCATATAACTACAGCATCCTGTCCTCCTCTACATCCCCCTCCATATAACTACAGCAGCCTGTCCTCCTCTACATCCTCCTCCATATAACTACAGCAGCCTGTCCTCCTCTACATCCCCCTCCACCATATAACTACAGCAGCCTGTCCTCCTCTACATCCCCCTCCTCCATATAACTACAGCAGCCTGTCCTCCTCTACATCCTCCTCCATATAACTACAGCAGCCTGTCCTCCTCTACATCCTCCTCCTCCATATAACTACAGCAGCCTGTCCTCCTCTACATCCCCCTCCTCCATATAACTACAGCAGCCTGTCCTCCTCTACATCCTCCTCCATATAACTACAGCAGCCTGTCCTCCTCTACATCCTCCTCCATATAACTACAGCAGCCTGTCCTCCTCTACATCCCCCTCCTCCATATAACTACAGCAGCCTGTCCTACTCTACATCCCCCTCCTCCATATAACTACAGCAGCCTGTCCTCCTCTATATCCTCCTCCTCCATATAACTATAGCAGCCTGTCCTCCTCTACATCCTCCTCCATATAACTACAGCAGCCTGTCCTCCTCTACATCCCCCTCCTCCATATAACTACAGCAGCCTGTCCTCCTCTACATCCTCCTCCCATATAACTACAGCAGCCTGTCCTCCTCTACACCCCCCTCATCCATATAACTACAGCAGCCTGTCCTCTGCACCCCCTCCTCCATATAACCGCAGCAGCCTGTCCTCTGCACCCCCTCCTCCATATAACCGCAGCAGCCTGTCCTCTGCACCCCTCCTCCATATAACCGTAGCATCCTGTCCTCAACTACATCCTCCATATAACCGCAGCAGCCTGTCCTCTGCACCCCCTCCATATAACTACAGCAGCCTGTCCTCCTCTACATCCCCCTCCTCCATATAACTACAGCAGCCTGTCCTCCTCTACATCCCCCTCCTCCATATAACTACAGCAGCCTGTCCTCCTCTACATCCTCCTCCATATAACTACAGCAGCCCGTCCTCCTCTACATCCCCCTCCATATAACTACAGCAGCCTGTCCTCCTCTACATCCCCCTCCATATAACTACAGCAGCCTGTCCTCCTCTACATCCTTCTGCTCCATATAACTACAGCAGCCTGTCCTCCTCTACATCCCCCTCCTCCATATAACTACAGCAGTCTGTCCTCCTCTACATCCCCCTCCTCCATATAACTACAGCAGCCTGTCCTCCTCTACATCCCCCTCCTCCATATAACTACAGCAGCCTGTCCTCCTCTACATCCTCCTCCATATAACTACAACAGCCTGTCCTCCTCTACATCCCCCTCCTCCATATAACTACAGCAGTCTGTCCTCCTCTACATCCTCCTCCTCCATATAACTACAGCAGCCTGTCCTCCTCTACATCCTCCTCCATATAACTACAGCAGCCTGTCCTCCTCTACATCCTCCTCCTCCATATAACTACAGCAGCCTGTCCTCCTCTACATCCCCCTCCTCCATATAACTACAGCAGCCTGTCCTCCTCTACATCCCCCTCCTCCATATAACTACAGCAGCCTGTCCTCCTCTACATCCTCCTCCTCCATATAACTACAGCAGCCTGTCCTCCTCTACATCCCCTCCTCCATATAACTACAGCAGCCTGTCCTCCTCTACATCCCCTCCTCCATATAACTACAGCAGCCTGTCCTCCTCTACATCCTCCTCCTCCATATAACTACAGCAGCCTGTCCTCCTCTACACCCTCCTCCTCCATATAACTACAGCAGCCTGTCGTCCTCTACAAACCCCTCCATATAACTACAGCAGTCTGTCCTCCTCTACATCCCCCTCCATATAACTACAGCAGCCTGTCCTCCTCTACATCCCCCTCCTCCATATAACTACAGCAGCCTGTCCTCCTCTACATCCCCCTCCATATAACTACAGCAGCCTGTCCTCCTCTACATCCCCTTCCATATAACTATAGCAGCCTGTCCTCCTCTACATCCCCCTCCTCCATATAACTACAGCAGCCTGTCCTCCTCTACATCCCCCTCCATATAACTACAGCAGCCTGTCCTCCTCTACATCCTCCTCCATATAACTACAGCAGCCTGTCCTCCTCTACAGCCTCCTCCATATAACTACAGCAGTCTGTCCTCCTCTACATCCCCCTCCTCCATATAACTACAGCAGCCTGTCCTCCTCTACATCCTCCTCCTCCATATAACTACAGCAGCCTGTCCTCCTCTACATCCCCCTCCTCCATATAACTACAGCAGCCCGTCCTCCTCTACATCCTCCTCCTCCATATAACTACAGCAGCCTGTCCTCCTCTACATCCTCCTCCATATAACTACAGCAGCCTGTCCTCCTCTACATCCTCCTCCTCCATATAACTACAGCAGCCTGTCCTCCTCTACATCCCCCTCCTCCATATAACTACAGCAGCCTGTCCTCCTCTTCTTCCTCCCTCCATATAACTACAGCAGCCTGTCCTCCTCTACATCCTCCTCCTCCATATAACTACAGCAGCCTGTCCTCCTCTACATCCTCCTCCTCCATATAACTACAGCAGCCTGTCCTCCTCTACATCCCCCTCCTCCATATAACTACAGCAGCCCGTCCTCCTCTACATCCTCCTCCTCCATATAACTACAGCAGCCTGTCCTCCTCTACATCCCCCTCCTCCATATAACTACAGCAGCCTGTCCTCCTCTACATCCTCCTCCTCCTCCATATAACTACAGCAGCCTGTCCTCCTCTACATCCTCCTCCATATAACTACAGCAGCCTGTCCTCTACATCCTCCTCCATATAACTACAGCAGTCTGTCCTCCTCTACATCCTCCTCCTCCATATAACTACAGCAGCCTGTCCTCCTCTACATCCTCCTCCATATAACTACAGCAGCCTGTCCTCCTCTACATCCTCCTCCTCCATATAACTACAGCAGCTTGTCCTCCTCTACATCCCCCTCCTCCATATAACTACAGCAGCCTGTCCTCCCCTACATCCTCCTCCATATAACTACAGCAGCCTATCCTCCTCTACATCCTCCTCCATATAACTACAGCAGCCTGTCCTCCTCTACATCCTCCTCCATATAACTACAGCAGCCTGTCCTCCCCTACATCCTCCTCCTCCATATAACTACAGCAGCCCGTCCTCCTCTACATCCTCCTCCTCCATATAACTACAGCAGCCTGTCCTCCTCTACATCCTCCTCCTCCATATAACTACAGCAGCCTGTCCTCCTCTACATCCCCCTCCTCCATATAACTACAGCAGCCCGTCCTCCTCTACATCCTCCTCCTCCATATAACTACAGCAGCCTGTCCTCCTCTACATCCCCCTCCTCCATATAACTACAGCAGCCTGTCCTCCTCTACATCCTCCTCCTCCTCCATATAACTACAGCAGCCTGTCCTCCTCTACATCCTCCTCCATATAACTACAGCAGCCTGTCCTCTACATCCTCCTCCATATAACTACAGCAGTCTGTCCTCCTCTACATCCTCCTCCTCCATATAACTACAGCAGCCTGTCCTCCTCTACATCCTCCTCCATATAACTACAGCAGCCTGTCCTCCTCTACATCCTCCTCCTCCATATAACTACAGCAGCTTGTCCTCCTCTACATCCCCCTCCTCCATATAACTACAGCAGCCTGTCCTCCCCTACATCCTCCTCCATATAACTACAGCAGCCTATCCTCCTCTACATCCTCCTCCATATAACTACAGCAGCCTGTCCTCCTCTACATCCTCCTCCATATAACTACAGCAGCCTGTCCTCCTCTACATCCCCCTCCATATAACTACAGCAGCCTGTCCTCCTCTACATCCCCCTCCATATAACTACAGCAGCCTGTCCTCCTCTACATCCTCCTCCTCCATATAACTACAGCAGCCTGTCCTCCTCTACACCCCCCTCATCCATATAACTACAGCAGCCTGTCCTCCTCTACATCCTCCTCCATATAACTACAGCAGCCTGTCCTCCTCTACATCCTCCTCCTCCATATAACTACAGCAGCCTGTCCTCATCTACATCCCCCTCCTCCATATAACTACAGCAGCCTATCCTCCTCTACATCCTCCTCCATATAACTACAGCAGCCTGTCCTCCTCTACATCCTCCTCCTCCATATAACTACAGCAGCCTGTCCTCCTCTACATCCCCCTCCATATAAATACAGCAGCCTGTCCTCCTCTACATCCCCCTCCATATAACTACAGCAGCCTGTCCTCCTCTACATCCCTCTCCTCCATATAACTACAGCAGCCTGTCCTCCTCTACATCCCCCTCCTCCTCCATATAACTACAGCAGCCTGTCCTCCTCTACATCCTCCTCCTCCATATAACTACAGCAGCCTGTCCTCCTCTACATCCTCCTCCATATAACTACAGCAGCCTGTCCTCCTCTACATCCCTCTCCTCCATATAACTACAGCAGCCTGTCCTCCTCTACATCCCCCTCCTCCTCCATATAACTACAGCAGCCTGTCCTCCTCTACATCCCCCTCCATATAACTACAGCAGCCTGTCCTCCTCTACATCCTCCTCCATATAACTACAGCAGCCTGTCCTCATCTACATCCCCTCCTCCATATAACTACAGCAGCCTGTCCTCCTCTACATCCTACTCCATATAACTACAGCAGCCTGTCCTCCTCTACATCCCCCTCCTCCGTATAACTACAGCAGCCTGTCCTCCTCTACATCCCCCTCCTCCATATAACTACAGCAGCCTGTCCTCCTCTACATCCCCCTCCATATAACTACAGCAGCCTGTCCTCCTCTACATCCTCCTCCTCCATATAACTACAGCAGCCTGTCCTCCTCTACATCCTCCTCCATATAACTACAGCAGCCTGTCCTCCTCTACATCCCCTCCTCCATATAACTACAGCAGCCTGTCCTCCTCTACATCCTCCTCCTCCATATAACTACAGCAGCTTGTCCTCCTCTACATCCCCCTCCATATAACTACAGCAGCCTGTCCTCCTCTACATCCCCCTCCATATAACTACAGCAGCCTGTCCTCCTCTACATCCTCCTCCTCCATATAACTACAGCAGCCTGTCCTCCTCTACATCCTCCTCCATATAACTACAGCAGCCTGTCCTCCTCTACATCCCTCTCCTCCATATAACTACAGCAGCCTGTCCTCCTCTACATCCCCCTCCTCCGTATAACTACAGCAGCCTGTCCTCCTCTACATCCCCCTCCTCCATATAACTACAGCAGCCTGTCCTCCTCTACATCCCTCTCCTCCATATAACTACAGCAGCCTGTCCTCCTCTACATCCCCCTCCTCCATATAACTACAGCAGCCTGTCCTCCTCTACATCCCCCTCCATATAACTACAGCAGCCTGTCCTCCTCTACATCCTCCTCCATATAACTACAGCAGCCTGTCCTCCTCTACATCCTCCTCTATATAACTACAGCAGCCTGTCCTCCTCTACATCCCCCTCCATATAACTACAGCAGCCTGTCCTCCTCTACATCCTCCTCCATATAACTACAGCAGCCTGTCCTCTTCTACATCCCCTCCTCCATATAACTACAGCAGCCTGTCCTCCTCTACATCCCCCTCCTCCATATAACTACAGCAGCCTGTCCTCCTCTACATCCCCCTCCATATAACTACAGCAGCCTGTCCTCCTCTACATCCTCCTCCATATAACTACAGCAGCCTGTCCTCCTCTACATCCCCTCCTCCATATAACTACAGCAGCCTGTCCTCCCCTACATCCTCCTCCATATAACTACAGCAGCCTGTCCTCTACATCCCCCTCCTCCATATAACTACAGCAGCCCGTCCTCCTCTACATCCCTCTCCATATAACTACAGCAGCCTGTCCTCCTCTACATCCCCCTCCATATAACTACAGCAGCCTGTCCTCCTCTACATCCCCCTCCTCCATATAACTACAGCAGCCTGTCCTCCTCTACATCCTCCTCCATATAACTACAGCAGCCTGTCCTCCTCTACATCCTCCTCCTCCATATTACTACAGCAGCCTGTCCTCCTCTACATCCTCCTCCATATAACTACAGCAGCCTGTCCTCCTCTACATCCCCCTCCTCCTCCATATAACTACAGCAGCCTGTCCTCCTCTACATCCTCCTCCATATAACTACAGCAGCCTGTCCTCCTCTACATCCTCCTCCTCCATATAACTACAGCAGCCTGTCCTCCCCTACATCCTCCTCCATATAACTACAGCAGCCCGTCCTCCTCTACATCCCCCTCCTCCATATAACTACAGCAGCCTGTCCTCCTCTACATCCTCCTCCATATAACTACAGCAGCCTGTCCTCCTCTACATCCTCCTCCTCCATATAACTACAGCAGCCTGTCCTCCTCTACATCCCCTCCTCCATATAACTACAGCAGCCTGTCCTCCTCTTCTTCCTCCTCCATATAACTACAGCAGCCTGTCCTCCTCTACATCCTCCTCCTCCATATAACTACAGCAGCCTGTCCTCCTCTACATCCCCCCTCCATATAACTACAGCAGCCTGTCCTCCTCTACATCCCTCTCCATATAACTACAGCAGCCTGTCCTCCTCTACATCCCCCTCCTCCATATAACTACAGCAGCCTGTCCTCCTCTACATCCTCCTCCTCCATATAACTACAGCAGCCTGTCCTCCTCTACATCCTCCTCCTCCATATAACTACAGCAGCCTGTCCTCCTCTACATCCCCCTCCTCCATATAACTACAGCAGCCTGTCCTCCTCTACATCCCCCTCCATATAACTACAGCAGCCTGTCCTCCTCTACATCCTCCTCCTCCATATAACTACAGCAGCCTGTCCTCCCCTACATCCTCCTCCATATAACTACAGCAGCCTGTCCTCCTCTACACCCCCCTCCATATAACTGCAGCAGCCTGTCCTCCTCTACATCCCCCTCCATATAACTACAGCAGCCCGTCCTCCTCTACATCCTCCTCCATATAACTACAGCAGCCTGTCCTCCTCTACATCCCCCTCCTCCATATAACTACAGCAGCCTGTCCTCCTCTACATCCTCCTCCATATAACTACAGCAGCCTGTCCTCCTCTACATCCCCCTCCATATAACTACAGCAGCCTGTCCTCCTCTACATCCCCCTCCTCCATATAACTACAGCAGCCTGTCCTCCTCTACATCCCCTCCTCCATATAACTACAGCAGCCTGTCCTCCTCTACATCCCCTCCTCCATATAACTACAGCAGCCTGTCCTCCTCTACATCCTCCTCCATATAACTACAGCAGCCTGTCCTCCTCTACATCCTCCTCCTCCATATAACTACAGCAGCCTGTCCTCCTCTACATCCCCCTCCTCCATATAACTACAGCAGCCTGTCCTCCTCTACAGCCTCCTCCTCCTCCATATAACTACAGCAGCCTGTCCTCCTCTACATCCCCCTCCTCCATATAACTACAGCAGCCTGTCCTCCTCTACATCCCCTCCTCCATATAACTACAGCAGCCTGTCCTCCTCTACATCCCCCTCCTCCATATAACTACAGCAGCCTGTCCTCCCCTACATCCTCCTCCATATAACTACAGCAGCCTGTCCTCCTCTACATCCTCCTCCTCCATATAACTACAGCAGCCTGTCCTCCTCTACATCCTCCTCCTCCATATAACTACAGCAGCCCGTCCTCCTCTACATCCTCCTCCTCCATATAACTACAGCAGCCTGTCCTCCTCTACATCCTCCTCCATATAACTACAGCAGCCTGTCCTCCTCTACATCCCTCTCCTCCTTATAACTACAGCAGCCTGTCCTCCTCTACATCCTCCTCCATATAACTACAGCAGCCTGTCCTCCTCTACATCCCCCTCCTCCATATAACTACAGCAGCCTGTCCTCCTCTACATCCCTCTCCTCCTTATAACTACAGCAGCCTGTCCTCCTCTACATCCCCCTCCTCCGTATAACTACAGCAGCCTGTCCTCCTCTACATCCCCCTCCTCCATATAACTACAGCAGCCTGTCCTCCTCTACATCCCTCTCCTCCATATAACTACAGCAGCCTGTCCTCCTCTACATCCCCCTCCTCCATATAACTACAGCAGCCTGTCCTCCTCTACATCCCCCTCCATATAACTACAGCAGCCTGTCCTCCTCTACATCCCCCTCCTCCATATAACTACAGCAGCCTGTCCTCCTCTACATCCCCCTCCTCCATATAACTACAGCAGCCTGTCCTCCTCTACATCCCCCTCCTCCATATAACTACAGCAGCCTGTCCTCCTCTACATCCCCCTCCATATAACTACAGCAGCCTGTCCTCCTCTACATCCCCCTCCATATAACTACAGCAGCCTGTCCTCCTCTACATCCCCCTCCATATAACTACAGCAGCCTGTCCTCCTCTACATCCCCCTCCATATAACTACAGCAGCCTGTCCTCCTCTACATCCCCCTCCATATAACTACAGCAGCCTGTCCTCCTCTACATCCTCCTCCATATAACTACAGCAGCCTGTCCTCCTCTACATCCCCTCCTCCATATAACTACAGCAGCCTGTCCTCCCCTACATCCTCCTCCTCCATATAACTACAGCAGCCTGTCCTCCTCTACATCCTCCTCCATATAACTACAGCAGCCTGTCCTCCTCTACATCCTCCTCCTCCATATAACTACAGCAGCCTGTCCTCCTCTACATTCTCCTCCTCCATATAACTACAGCAGCCTGTCCTCCTCTACATCCCCCTCCTCCATATAACTACAGCAGCCTGTCCTCCTCTACATCCCCCTCCTCCATATAACTACAGCAGCCTGTCCTCCTCTACATCCCCCTCCTCCATATAACTACAGCAGCCTGTCCTCCTCTACATCCTCCTCCTCCATATAACTACAGCAGCCTGTCCTCCTCTACATCCCCCTCCTCCATATAACTACAGCAGCCTGTCCTCCTCTACATCCCCCTCCTCCATATAACTACAGCAGCCTGTCCTCCTCTACACCCTCCTCCTCCATATAACTACAGCAGCCTGTCCTCCTCTACATCCCCCTCCTCCATATAACTACAGCAGCCTGTCCTCCTCTACATCCCCCTCCTCCATATAACTACAGCAGCCTGTCCTCCTCTACATCCCCCTCCTCCATATAACTACAGCAGCCTGTCCTCCTCTACATCCCCCTCCTCCATATAACTACAGCAGCCTGTCCTCCTCTACATCCTCCTCCATATAACTACAGCAGCCTGTCCTCCTCTACATCCCCCTCCTCCATATAACTACAGCAGCCTGTCCTCATCTACATCCCCCTCCTCCATATAACTACAGCAGCCTGTCCTCCTCTACATCCCCCTCCTCCATATAACTACAGCAGCCTGTCCTCCTCTACATCCCCCTCCTCCATATAACTACAGCAGCCTGTCCTCCTCTACATCCTCCTCCATATAACTACAGCAGCCTGTCCTCCTCTACATCCCCCTCCTCCATATAACTACAGCAGCCTGTCCTCATCTACATCCCCCTCCTCCATATAACTACAGCAGCCTGTCCTCCTCTACATCCCCCTCCTCCATATAACTACAGCAGCCTGTCCTCCTCTACATCCCCCTCCTCCATATAACTACAGCAGCCTGTCCTCCTCTACATCCCCCTCCTCCATATAACTACAGCAGCCTGTCCTCCTCTACATCCTCCTCCATATAACTACAGCAGCCTGTCCTCCTCTACATCCCCCTCCATATAACTACAGCAGCCTGTCCTCCTCTACATCCTCCTCCTCCATATAACTACAGCAGCCTGTCCTCCCCTACATCCTCCTCCTCCATATAACTACAGCAGCCTGTCCTCCTCTACATCCTCCTCCATATAACTACAGCAGCCTGTCCTCCTCTACATCCCCCTCCATATAACTACAGCAGCCTGTCCTCCTCTACATCCCCCTCCTCCATATAACTACAGCAGCCTGTCCTCCTCTACATCCTCCTCCTCCATATAACTACAGCAGCCTGTCCTCCTCTACATCCCCCTCCTCCATATAACTACAGCAGCCTGTCCTCCTCTACATCCTCCTCCTCCATATAACTACAGCAGCCTGTCCTCCTCTACATCCTCCTCCTCCATATAACTACAGCAGCCTGTCCTCCTCTACATCCCCCTCCTCCATATAACTACAGCAGCCTGTCCTCCTCTACATCCTCCTCCTCCATATAACTACAGCAGCCTGTCCTCCTCTACATCCCCTCCATATAACTACAGCAGCCTGTCCTCCTCTACATCCTCCTCCTCCATATAACTACAGCAGCCTGTCCTCCTCTACATCCTCCTCCTCCATATAACTACAGCAGCCTGTCCTCCTCTACATCCTCCTCCATATAACTACAGCAGCCTGTCCTCCTCTACATCCTCCTCCTCCATATTACTACAGCAGCCTGTCCTCCTCTACATCCTCCTCCTCCATATAACTACAGCAGCCTGTCCTCCTCTACATCCTCCTCCATATAACTACAGCAGCCTGTCCTCCTCTACATCCTCCTCCTCCATATAACTACAGCAGCCTGTCCTCCTCTACATCCCCTCCATATAACTACAGCAGCCTGTCCTCCTCTACATCCTCCTCCTCCATATAACTACAGCAGCCTGTCCTCCTCTACATCCTCCTCCATATAACTACAGCAGCCTGTCCTCCTCTACATCCTCCTCCTCCATATAACTACAGCAGCCTGTCCTCCTCTACATCCCCTCCATATAACTACAGCAGCCTGTCCTCCTCTACATCCTCCTCCTCCATATTACTACAGCAGCCTGTCCTCCTCTACATCCTCCTCCTCCATATAACTACAGCAGCCTGTCCTCCTCTACATCCTCCTCCATATAACTACAGCAGCCTGTCCTCCTCTACATCCCCCTCCTCCATATAACTACAGCAGCCTGTCCTCCTCTACATCCTCCTCCTCCATATAACTACAGCAGCCTGTCCTCCTCTACATCCTCCTCCATATAACTACAGCAGCCTGTCCTCCTCTACATCCCCCTCCTCCATATAACTACAGCAGCCTGTCCTCCTCTACATCCCCCTCCTCCATATAACTACAGCAGCCTGTCCTCCTCTACATCCCCCTCCATATAACTACAGCAGCCTGTCCTCCTCTACATCCTCCTCCATATAACTACAGCAACCTGTCCTCTACATCCCTCCTCCATATAACTACAGCAGCCTGTCCTCCTCTACATCCCCCTCCTCCATATAACTACAGCAGCCTGTCCTCCTCTACATCCTCCTCCTCCATATAACTACAGCAGCCTGTCCTCCTCTACATCCTCCTCCTCCATATAACTACAGCAGCCTGTCCTCCTCTACATCCTCCTCCTCCATATAACTACAGCAGCCTGTCCTCCTCTACATCCTACTCCATATAACTACAGCAGCCTGTCCTCCTCTACATCCCCCTCCTCCATATAACTACAGCAGCCTGTCCTCCTCTACATCCTCCTCCATATAACTACAGCAGCCTGTCCTCCTCTACATCCCCCTCCATATAACTACAGCAGCCTGTCCTCCTCTACATCCTCCTCCTCCATATAACTACAGCAGCCTGTCCTCCTCTACATCCTCCTCCATATAACTACAGCAGCCTGTCCTCATCTACATCCCCCTCCATATAACTACAGCAGCCTGTCCTCCTCTACATCCCCTCCTCCATATAACTACAGCAGCCTGTCCTCCTCTACATCCTCCTCCTCCATATAACTACCGCAGCCTGTCCTCCTCTACATCCCCCTCCATATAACTACAGCAGCCTGTCCTCCTCTACATCCCCCTCCATATAACTACAGCAGCCTGTCCTCCTCTACATCCCCCTCCTCCATATAACTACAGCAGCCTGTCCTCCTCTACATCCCCCTCCTCCATATAACTACAGCAGCCTGTCCTCCTCTACATCCCCCTCCATATAACTACAGCAGCCTGTCCTCCTCTACATCCCCCCTCCATATAACTACAGCAGCCTGTCCTCCTCTACATCCCCCTCCTCCATATAACTACAGCAGCCTGTCCTCCTCTACATCCTCCTCCATATAACTACAGCAGCCCGTCCTCCTCTACATCCCCCTCCTCCATATTACTACAGCAGCCTGTCCTCTGCACCCCCTCCTCCATAGAACTACAGCAGCCTGTCCTCCTCTACATCCTCCTCCATATAACTACAGCAGCCTGTCCTCCTCTACATCCCCCTCCATATAACTACAGCAGCCTGTCCTCCTCTACATCCCCCTCCATATAACTACAGCAGCCTGTCCTCCTCTACATCCCCCTCCATATAACTACAGCAGCCTGTCCTCCTCTACAGCCTCCTCCTCCTCCATATAACTACAGCAGCCTGTCCTCCTCTACATCCCCCTCCATATAACTACAGCAGCCTGTCCTCCTCTACATCCTCCTCCATATAACTACAGCAGCCTGTCCTCCTCTACATCCCCCTCCATATAACTACAGCAGCCTGTCCTCCTCTACATCCCCCCCGCCATATAACTACAGCAGCCTGTCCTCCCCTACATCCTCCTCCATATAACTACAGCAGCCTGTCCTCCTCTACATCCTCCTCCATATAACTACAGCAGCCTGTCCTCCTCTACATCCTCCTCCATATAACTACAGCAGCCTGTCCTCCTCTACATCCCCCTCCATATAACTACAGCAGCCTGTCCTCCTCTACATCCCCTCCTCCATATAACTACAGCAGCCTGTCCTCCTCTACATCCCCCTCCTCCATATAACTACAGCAGCCTGTCCTCCTCTACACCCTCCTCCTCCATATAACTACAGCAGCCTGTCCTCCTCTACACCCTCCTCCTCCATATAACTACAGCAGCCTGTCCTCCTCTACATCCTCCTCCTCCATATAACTACAGCAGCCTGTCCTCCTCTACATCCTCCTCCATATAACTACAGCAGCCTGTCCTCTGCACCCCCTCCTCCATAGAACTACAGCAGCCTGTCCTCCTCTACATCCCTCTCCATATAACTACAGCAGCCTGTCCTCCTCTACATCCCCCTCCATATAACTACAGCAGCCTGTCCTCCTCTACATCCCCTCCTCCATATAACTACAGCAGCCTGTCCTCCTCTACATCCCCTCCTCCATATAACTACAGCAGCCTGTCCTCCTCTACATCCCCCTCCTCCATATAACTACAGCAGCCCGTCCTCCTCTACATCCTCCTCCTCCATATAACTACAGCAGCCTGTCCTCCTCTACATCCCCCTCCTCCATATAACTACAGCAGCCTGTCCTCCTCTACATCCCCCTCCTCCATATAACTACAGCAGCCTGTCCTCCTCTACATCCCCCTCCATATAACTACAGCAGCCTGTCCTCCTCTACATCCCCCTCCATATAACTACAGCAGCCTGTCCTCCTCTACATCCCCTCCTCCATATAACTACAGCAGCCCGTCCTCCTCTACATCCCTCTCCATATAACTACAGCAGCCTGTCCTCCTCTACATCCCCTCCTCCATATAACTACAGCAGCCTGTCCTCCTCTACATACTCCTCCTCCATATAACTACAGCAGCCTGTCCTCCTCTACATCCCCCTCCTCCATATTACTACAGCAGCCTGTCCTCCTCTACATCCCCTCCTCCATATAACTACAGCAGCCTGTCCTCCTCTACATCCCCCTCCTCCATATAACTACAGCAGCCTGTCCTCCTCTACATCCCCCTCCTCCATATAACTACAGCAGCCTGTCCTCATCTACATCCCCCTCCTCCATATAACTACAGCAGCCTGTCCTCCTCTACATCCCCCTCCTCCATATAACTACAGCAGCCTGTCCTCCTCTACATCCTCCTCCTCCATATAACTACAGCAGCCTGTCCTCATCTACATCCCCCTCCTCCATATAACTACAGCAGCCTGTCCTCCTCTACATCCCCCTCCTCCATATAACTACAGCAGCCTGTCCTCATCATCCCCCTCCTCCATATAACTACAGCAGCCTGTCCTCCTCTACATCCCCCTCCTCCATATAACTACAGCAGCCTGTCCTCCTCTACATCCTCCTCCTCCATATAACTACAGCAGCCCGTCCTCCTCTACATCCCTCTCCTCCATATAACTACAGCAGCCTGTCCTCCTCTACATCCTCCTCCTCCATATAACTACAGCAGCCTGTCCTCCTCTACATCCTCCTCCTCCATATAACTACAGCAGCCTGTCCTCCTCTACATCCCTCTCCATATAACTACAGCAGCCTGTCCTCCTCTACATCCTCCTCCTCCATATAACTACAGCAGCCTGTCCTCCTCTACATCCCCCTCCATATAACTACAGCAACCTGTCCTCCTCTACATCCCCCTCCATATAACTACAGCAGCCTGTCCTCCTCTACATCCCCCTCCTCCATATAACTACAGCAGCCTGTCCTCCTCTACATCCCCCTCCATATAACTACAGCAGCCTGTCCTCCTCTACATCCCTCTCCTCCATATAACTACAGCAGCCTGTCCTCCTCTACATCCCCCTCCATATAACTACAGCAGCCTGTCCTCCTCTACATCCCCCTCCTCCATATAACTACAGCAGCCTGTCCTCCTCTACATCCTCCTCCATATAACTACAGCAGCCTGTCCTCCTCTACATCCCCCTCCATATAACTGCAGCAGCCTGTCCTCCTCTACATCCCCCTCCATATAACTACAGCAGCCTGTCCTCCTCTACATCCCCCTCCATATAACTGCAGCAGCCTGTCCTCCTCTACATCCCCCTCCATATAACTACAGCAGCCTGTCCTCCTCTACATCCTCCTCCCATATAACTACAGCAGCCCGTCCTCCTCTACACCCCCCTCCTCCATATAACTACAGCAGCCTGTCCTCCTCTACATCCCCCTCCATATAACTACAGCAGCCTGTCCTCCTCTACATCCCCCTCCTCCATATAACTACAGCAGCCTGTCCTCCTCTACATCCCCCTCCATATAACTACAGCAGCCTGTCCTCTGCATCCCCCTCCATATAACTACAGCAGCCTGTTCTCCTCTACATCCTCCTCCTCCATATAACTACAGCAGCCTGTCCTCCTCTACATCCCTCTCCATATAACTACAGCAGCCTGTCCTCCTCTACATCCCCCTCCATATAACTACAGCAGCCTGTCCTCCTCTACATCCCCTCCTCCATATAACTACAGCAGCCTGTCCTCCTCTACATCCCCTCCTCCATATAACTACAGCAGCCTGTCCTCCTCTACATCCCCCTCCTCCATATAACTACAGCAGCCCGTCCTCCTCTACATCCTCCTCCTCCATATAACTACAGCAGCCCGTCCTCCTCTACATCCCCCTCCTCCATATTACTACAGCAGCCTGTCCTCTGCACCCCCTCCTCCATAGAACTACAGCAGCCTGTCCTCCTCTACATCCCCCTCCATATAACTACAGCAGCCTGTCCTCCTCTACATCCCCTCCTCCATATAACTACAGCAGCCTGTCCTCCTCTACATCCCCCTCCTCCATATAACTACAGCAGCCCGTCCTCCTCTACATCCTCCTCCTCCATATAACTACAGCAGCCCGTCCTCCTCTACATCCCTCTCCATATAACTACAGCAGCCTGTCCTCCTCTACATCCCCTCCTCCATATAACTACAGCAGCCTGTCCTCCTCTACATACTCCTCCTCCATATAACTACAGCAGCCTGTCCTCCTCTACATCCCCCTCCTCCATATTACTACAGCAGCCTGTCCTCCTCTACATCCCCCTCCTCCATATAACTACAGCAGCCTGTCCTCCTCTACATCCCTCTCCATATAACTACAGCAGCCTGTCCTCCTCTATATCCTCCTCCTCCATATAACTACAGCAACCTGTCCTCCTCTACATCCCCCTCCATATAACTACAGCAGCCTGTCCTCCTCTACATCCCTCTCCTCCATATAACTACAGCAGCCTGTCCTCCTCTACATCCTCCTCCTCCTCCATATAACTACAGCAGCCTGTCCTCCTCTACATCCTCCTCCATATAACTACAGCAGCCTGTCCTCCCCTACATCCTCCTCCATATAACTACAGCAGCCTGTCCTCCTCTACATCCTCCTCCTCCATATAACTACAGCAGCCTGTCCTCCTCTACATCCTCCTCCATATAACTACAGCAGCCTGTCCTCCTCTACATCCCCCTCCTCCATATAACTACAGCAGCCTGTCCTCCTCTACATCCCCCTCCATATAACTACAGCAGCCTGTCCTCCTCTACATCCCCTCCTCCATATAACTACAGCAGCCTGTCCTCCTCTACATCCTCCTCCTCCATATAACTACAGCAGCCTGTCCTCTTCTACATCCCCTCCTCCATATAACTACAGCAGCCTGTCCTCCTCTACATCCTCCTCCTCCATATAACTACAGCAGCCTGTCCTCCTCTACATCCCCCCTCTATATAAATACAGCAGCCTGTCCTCCTCTACATCCCCTCCTCCATATAACTACAGCAGCCTGTCCTCCTCTACATCCCCCTCCTCCATATAACTACAGCAGCCTGTCCTCCTCTACATCCCCCCCGCCATATAACTACAGCAGCCTGTCCTCCTCTACATCCTCCTCCATATAACTACAGCAGCCTGTCCTCCTCTACATCCTCCTCCATATAACTACAGCAGCCTGTCCTCCTCTACACCCTCCTCCTCCATATAACTACAGCAGCCTGTCCTCCTCTACACCCTCCTCCTCCATATAACTACAGCAGCCTGTCCTCTTCTACATCCTCCTCCTCCATATAACTACAGCAGCCTGTCCTCCTCTACATCCCCTCCTCCATATAACTACAGCAGCCTGTCCTCCTCTACATCCCCCTCCTCCATATAACTACAGCAGCCTGTCGTCCTCTACATCCCTCTCCATATAACTACAGCAGCCTGTCCTCCTCTACATCCTCCTCCTCCTCCTCCATATAACTACAGCAGCCTGTCCTCCTCTACATCCTCCTCCTCCATATAACTACAGCAGCCTGTCCTCCTCTACATCCCCCTCCATATAACTACAGCAGCCTGTCCTCCTCTACATCCCCCTCCATATAACTACAGCAGCCTGTCCTCCTCTACATCCCCTCCTCCATATAACTACAGCAGCCTGTCCTCCTCTACATCCTCCTCCATATAACTACAGCAGCCTGTCCTCCTCTACATCCCCCTCCATATAACTACAGCAGCCTGTCCTCCTCTACATCCCCCTCCTCCATATAACTACAGCAGCCTGTCCTCCTCTACATCCCCCTCCATATAACTACAGCAGCCTGTCCTCCTCTACATCCTCCTCCATATAACTACAGCAGCCTGTCCTCCTCTACATCCCCCTCCTCCATATAACTACAGCAGCCCGTCCTCCTCTACATCCCCCTCCATATAACTACAGCAGCCTGTCCTCCTCTACATCCTCCTCCATATAACTACAGCAGCCTGTCCTCCTCTACATCCCCTCCTCCATATAACTACAGCAGCCCGTCCTCCTCTACATCCTCCTCCATATAACTACAGCAGCCTGTCCTCCCCTACATCCCCCTCCTCCATATAACTACAGCAGCCTGTCCTCCCCTACATCCCCCTCCTCCATATAACTACAGCAGCCTGTCCTCCTCTTCTTCCCCCTCCATATAACTACAGCAGCCTGTCCTCCTCTACATCCTCCTCCTCCATATAACTACAGCAGCCTGTCCTCCTCTACATCCCCCTCCATATAACTACAGCAGCCTGTCCTCCTCTACATCCTCCTCCATATAACTACAGCAGCCTGTCCTCCTCTACATCCTCCTCCTCCATATAACTACAGCAGCCTGTCCTCCTCTACATCCTCCTCCTCCATATAACTACAGCAGCCTGTCCTCCTCTACATCCTACTCCATATAACTACAGCAGCCTGTCCTCCTCTACATCCCCCTCCATATAACTACAGCAGCCTGTCCTCCTCTACATCCTCCTCCTCCATATAACTACAGCAGTCTGTCCTCCTCTACATCCCCCTCCATATAACTACAGCAGCCTGTCCTCCTCTACATCCTCCTCCTCCATATAACTACAGCAGCCTGTCCTCCTCTACATCCCCCTCCTCCATATAACTACAGCAGCCTGTCCTCCTCTACATCCTCCTCCATATAACTACAGCAGCCTGTCCTCCTCTACATCCCCCTCCTCCATATAACTACAGCAGCCTGTCCTCCTCTACATCCTCCTCCATATAACTACAGCAGCCTGTCCTCCTCTACATCCCCCTCCTCCATATAACTACAGCAGCCTGTCCTCCTCTACATCCTCCTCCTCCATATAACTACAGCAGCCTGTCCTCCTCTACATCCTCCTCCTCCATATAACTACAGCAGCCCGTCCTCCTCTACATCCCCCTCCTCCATATAACTACAGCAGCCTGTCCTACTCTACATCCTCCTCCATATAACTACAGCAGCCTGTCCTCCCCTACATCCCCCTCCATATAACTACAGCAGCCCGTCCTCCTCTACATCCCCCTCCATATAACTACAGCAGCCTGTCCTCCTCTACATCCCCCTCCATATAACTACAGCAGTCTGTCCTCCTCTACATCCTCCTCCATATAACTACAGCAGCCTGTCCTCCTCTACATCCTCCTCCTCCATATAACTACAGCAGCCTGTCCTCCTCTACATCCCCCTCCTCCATATAACTACAGCAGCCTGTCCTCCTCTACATCCCCCTCCATATAACTACAGCAGCCTGTCCTCCTCTACATCCTCCTCCATATAACTACAGCAGCCTGTCCTCCTCTACATCCCCCTCCTCCATATAACTACAGCAGCCTGTCCTCCTCTACATCCCCCTCCTCCATATAACTACAGCAGCCTGTCCTCCTCTACATCCTCCTCCATATAACTACAGCAGCCTGTCCTCCTCTACATCCCCCTCCATATAACTACAGCAGCCTGTCCTCCTCTACATCCCCCTCCTCCATATAACTACAGCAGCCTGTCCTCCTCTACATCCCCCTCCTCCATATAACTACAGCAGCCTGTCCTCCTCTACATCCTCCTCCATATAACTACAGCAGCCTGTCCTCCTCTACATCCCCCTCCTCCATATAACTACAGCAGCCCGTCCTCCTCTACATCCTCCTCCATATAACTACAGCAGCCTGTCCTCCTCTACATCCTCCTCCTCCATATAACTACAGCAGCCTGTCCTCCTCTACATCCCCCTCCATATAACTACAGCAGCCTGTCCTCCTCTACATCCCCCTCCTCCATATAACTACAGCAGCCTGTCCTCCTCTACATCCCCCTCCTCCATATAACTACAGCAGCCTGTCCTCCTCTACATCCTCCTCCATATAACTACAGCAGCCTGTCCTCCTCTACATCCCCCTCCTCCATATAACTACAGCAGCCCGTCCTCCTCTACATCCTCCTCCATATAACTACAGCAGCCTGTCCTCCTCTACATCCTCCTCCTCCATATAACTACAGCAGCCTGTCCTCCTCTACATCCCCCTCCATATAAATACAGCAGCCTGTCCTCCTCTACATCCCCCTCCATATAACTACAGCAGCCTGTCCTCCTCTACATCCCCCTCCTCCATATAACTACAGCAGCCTGTCCTCCTCTACATCCCCCTCCTCCATATAACTACAGCAGCCTGTCCTCCTCTACATCCTCCTCCATATAACTACAGCAGCCTGTCCTCCTCTACATCCCCTCCTCCATATAACTACAGCAGCCTGTCCTCCTCTACATCCCCTCCTCCATATAACTACAGCAGCCTGTCCTCCTCTACATCCTCCTCCTCCATATAACTACAGCAGCCTGTCCTCCTCTACATCCCCTCCTCCATATAACTACAGCAGCCTGTCCTCCTCTACATCCTCCTCCTCCATATAACTACAGCAGCCTGTCCTCCTCTACATCCCCCTCCTCCATATAACTACAGCAGCCTGTCCTCCTCTACATCCCCCTCCTCCATATAACTACAGCAGCCTGTCCTCCTCTACATCCTCCTCCTCCATATAACTACAGCAGCCTGTCCTCCTCTACATCCCCCTCCTCCATATAACTACAGCAGCCTGTCCTCCTCTACATCCCCCTCCTCCATATAACTACAGCAGCCTGTCCTCCTCTACATCCTCCTCCTCCATATAACTACAGCAGCCTGTCCTCCTCTACATCCCCCTCATCCATATAACTACAGCAGCCTGTCCTCCTCTACATCCCCCTCCTCCATATAACTACAGCAGCCTGTCCTCCTCTACATCCCCCCCGCCATATAACTACAGCAGCCTGTCCTCCTCTACATCCCCCTCCATATAACTACAGCAGCCTGTCCTCTTCTACATCCTCCTCCTCCATATAACTACAGCAGCCTGTCCTCCTCTACATCCCCTCCTCCATATAACTACAGCAGCCTGTCCTCCTCTACATCCCCCTCCTCCATATAACTACAGCAGCCTGTCGTCCTCTACATCCCTCTCCATATAACTACAGCAGCCTGTCCTCCTCTACATCCTCCTCCTCCTCCTCCATATAACTACAGCAGCCTGTCCTCCTCTACATCCTCCTCCTCCATATAACTACAGCAGCCTGTCCTCCTCTACATCCCCCTCCTCCATATAACTACAGCAGCCTGTCCTCCTCTACATCCCCCTCCATATAACTACAGCAGCCTGTCCTCCTCTACATCCTCCTCCTCCATATAACTACAGCAGCCTGTCCTCCTCTACATCCCCCTCCTCCATATAACTACAGCAGCCTGTCCTCCTCTACATCCCCCTCCTCCATATAACTACAGCAGCCTGTCCTCCTCTACATCCCTCTCCATATAACTACAGCAGCCTGTCCTCCTCTACATCCTCCTCCTCCATATAACTACAGCAGCCCGTCCTCCTCTACATCCCCCTCCTCCATATAACTACAGCAGCCTGTCCTCCTCTACATCCCCCTCCATATAACTACAGCAGCCTGTCCTCCTCTACATCCCCCTCCATATAACTACAGCAGCCTGTCCTCCTCTACATCCCCCTCCATATAACTACAGCACCCTGTTCTCCTCTATATCCCCCTCCTCCATATAACTACAGCAGCCTGTCCTCCTCTACATCCCCCCCGCCATATAACTACAGCAGCCTGTCCTCCCCTACATCCTCCTCCATATAACTACAGCAGCCTGTCCTCCTCTACATCCCTCTCCATATAACTACAGCAGCCTGTCCTCCTCTACATCCTCCTCCTCCATATAACTACAGCAGCCCGTCCTCCTCTACATCCCCCTCCTCCATATAACTACAGCAGCCTGTCCTCCTCTACATCCCCCTCCATATAACTACAGCAGCCTGTCCTCCTCTACATCCCCCTCCATATAACTACAGCAGCCTGTCCTCCTCTACATCCCCCTCCATATAACTACAGCACCCTGTTCTCCTCTATATCCCCCTCCTCCATATAACTACAGCAGCCTGTCCTCCTCTACATCCCCCCCGCCATATAACTACAGCAGCCTGTCCTCCCCTACATCCTCCTCCATATAACTACAGCAGCCTGTCCTCCTCTACATCCTCCTCCATATAACTACAGCAGCCTGTCCTCCTCTACATCCTCCTCCATATAACTACAGCAGCCTGTCCTCCTCTACATCCCCCTCCATATAACTACAGCAGCCTGTCCTCCTCTACATCCCCTCCTCCATATAACTACAGCAGCCTGTCCTCCTCTACATCCTCCTCCTCCATATAACTACAGCAGCCTGTCCTCCTCTACATCCTCCTCCATATAACTACAGCAGCCTGTCCTCTGCACCCCCTCCTCCATAGAACTACAGCAGCCTGTCCTCCTCTACATCCCTCTCCATATAACTACAGCAGCCTGTCCTCCTCTACATCCCCCTCCATATAACTACAGCAGCCTGTCCTCCTCTACATCCCCTCCTCCATATAACTACAGCAGCCTGTCCTCCTCTACATCCCCTCCTCCATATAACTACAGCAGCCTGTCCTCCTCTACATCCCCCTCCTCCATATAACTACAGCAGCCCGTCCTCCTCTACATCCTCCTCCTCCATATAACTACAGCAGCCCGTCCTCCTCTACATCCCTCTCCATATAACTACAGCAGCCTGTCCTCCTCTACATCCCCTCCTCCATATAACTACAGCAGCCTGTCCTCCTCTACATACTCCTCCTCCATATAACTACAGCAGCCTGTCCTCCTCTACATCCCCCTCCTCCATATTACTACAGCAGCCTGTCCTCCTCTACATCCCCTCCTCCATATAACTACAGCAGCCTGTCCTCCTCTACATCCCCCTCCTCCATATAACTACAGCAGCCTGTCCTCCTCTACATCCCCCTCCTCCATATAACTACAGCAGCCTGTCCTCATCTACATCCCCCTCCTCCATATAACTACAGCAGCCTGTCCTCCTCTACATCCCCCTCCTCCATATAACTACAGCAGCCTGTCCTCCTCTACATCCTCCTCCTCCATATAACTACAGCAGCCTGTCCTCATCTACATCCCCCTCCTCCATATAACTACAGCAGCCTGTCCTCCTCTACATCCCCCTCCTCCATATAACTACAGCAGCCTGTCCTCATCATCCCCCTCCTCCATATAACTACAGCAGCCTGTCCTCCTCTACATCCCCCTCCTCCATATAACTACAGCAGCCTGTCCTCCTCTACATCCTCCTCCTCCATATAACTACAGCAGCCCGTCCTCCTCTACATCCCTCTCCTCCATATAACTACAGCAGCCTGTCCTCCTCTACATCCTCCTCCTCCATATAACTACAGCAGCCTGTCCTCCTCTACATCCTCCTCCTCCATATAACTACAGCAGCCTGTCCTCCTCTACATCCCTCTCCATATAACTACAGCAGCCTGTCCTCCTCTACATCCCCCTCCTCCATATAACTACAGCAGCCTGTCCTCCTCTACATCCCCCTCCTCCATATAACTACAGCAGCCTGTCCTCCTCTACATCCTCCTCCTCCATATAACTACAGCAGCCTGTCCTCCTCTACATCCCCCTCATCCATATAACTACAGCAGCCTGTCCTCCTCTACATCCCCCTCCTCCATATAACTACAGCAGCCTGTCCTCCTCTACATCCCCCCCGCCATATAACTACAGCAGCCTGTCCTCCTCTACATCCCCCTCCATATAACTACAGCAGCCTGTCCTCTTCTACATCCTCCTCCTCCATATAACTACAGCAGCCTGTCCTCCTCTACATCCCCTCCTCCATATAACTACAGCAGCCTGTCCTCCTCTACATCCCCCTCCTCCATATAACTACAGCAGCCTGTCGTCCTCTACATCCCTCTCCATATAACTACAGCAGCCTGTCCTCCTCTACATCCTCCTCCTCCTCCTCCATATAACTACAGCAGCCTGTCCTCCTCTACATCCTCCTCCTCCATATAACTACAGCAGCCTGTCCTCCTCTACATCCCCCTCCTCCATATAACTACAGCAGCCTGTCCTCCTCTACATCCCCCTCCATATAACTACAGCAGCCTGTCCTCCTCTACATCCTCCTCCTCCATATAACTACAGCAGCCTGTCCTCCTCTACATCCCCCTCCTCCATATAACTACAGCAGCCTGTCCTCCTCTACATCCCCCTCCTCCATATAACTACAGCAGCCTGTCCTCCTCTACATCCCTCTCCATATAACTACAGCAGCCTGTCCTCCTCTACATCCTCCTCCTCCATATAACTACAGCAGCCCGTCCTCCTCTACATCCCCCTCCTCCATATAACTACAGCAGCCTGTCCTCCTCTACATCCCCCTCCATATAACTACAGCAGCCTGTCCTCCTCTACATCCCCCTCCATATAACTACAGCACCCTGTTCTCCTCTATATCCCCCTCCTCCATATAACTACAGCAGCCTGTACTCCTCTACATCCTCCTCCATATAACTACAGCAGCCTGTCCTCCTCTACATCCCCCTCCTCCATATAACTACAGCAGCCTGTCCTCCTCTACATCCCCCTCCTCCATATAACTACAGCAGCCTGTCCTCCTCTACATCCCCCTCCTCCATATAACTACAGCAGCCTGTCCTCCTCTACATCCCCCTCCTCCATATAACTACAGCAGCCTGTCCTCCTCTACATCCTCCTCCATATAACTACAGCAGCCTGTCCTCCTCTACATCCCCCCCGCCATATAACTACAGCAGCCTGTCCTCCTCTACATCCCCCTCCTCCATATAACTACAGCAGCCTGTCGTCCTCTACATCCCCCTCCTCCATATAACTACAGCAGCCTGTCCTCCTCTACATCCTCCTCCTCCATATAACTACAGCAGCCTGTCGTCCTCTACATCCCCCTCCTCCATATAACTACAGCAGCCTGTCCTCCTCTACATCCCCTCCTCCATATAACTACAGCAGCCTGTCGTCCTCTACATCCTCCTCCATATAACTACAGCAGCCTGTCCTCCTCTACATCCTCCTCCTCCATATAACTACAGCAGCCTGTCCTCCTCTACATCCCCCTCCTCCATATAACTACAGCAGCCTGTCCTCCTCTACATCCTCCTCCTCCTCCATATAACTACAGTAGCCTGTCCTCCTCTACATCCCCCTCCATATAACTACAGCAGCCTGTCCTCCTCTACATCCTCCCTCCTCCATATAACTACAGCAGCCTGTCCTCCTCTACATCCTCCTCCTCCATATAACTACAGCAGCCTGTCCTCCTCTACATCCTCCTCCATATAACTACAGCAGCCTGTCCTCCTCTACATCCCCCTCCATATAACTACAGCAGCCTGTCCTCCTCTACATCCTCCCCCTCCATATAACTACCGCAGCCTGTCCTCCTCTACATCCCCATCCATATAACTACAGCAGCCTGTCCTCCTCTACATCCTCCTCCATATAACTACAGCAGCCTGTCCTCCTCTACATCCCCCTCCTCCATATAACTACAGCAGCCTGTCCTCCTCTACATCCTCCTCCTCCATATAACTACAGCAGCCTGTCCTCCTCTACATCCTCCTCCATATAACTACAGCAGCCTGTCCTCCTCTACATCCTCCTCCTCCATATAACTACAGCAGCCTGTCCTCCTCTACATCCCCTCCTCCATATAACTACAGCAGCCTGTCCTCATCTACATCCTCCTCCATATAACTACAGCAGCCTGTCCTCCTCTACATCCCCCTCCTCCATATAACTACAGCAGCCTGTCCTCCTCTACATCCTCCTCCATATAACTACAGCAGCCTGTCCTCCTCTACATCCCCTCCTCCATATAACTACAGCAGCCTGTCCTCCTCTACATCCTACTCCATATAACTACAGCAGCCCGTCCTCCTCTGCATCCCCTCCTCCATATAACTACAGCAGCCCGTCCTCCTCTACATCCCCCCCGCCATATAACTACAGCAGCCTGTCCTCCTCTACATACCCCTCCTCCATATAACTACAGCAGCCTGTCCTCCTCTACATCCTCCTCCATATAACTACAGCAGCCTGTCCTCCTCTACATCCCCCTCCATATAACTACAGCAGCCTATCCTCCTCTACATCCTCCTCCTCCATATAACTACAGCAGCCTGTCCTCTACATCCTTCTGCTCCATATAACTACAGCAGCCTGTCCTCCTCTACATCCTCCTCCTCCATATAACTACAGCAGCCTGTCCTCCTCTACATCCCCCTCCTCCATATAACTACAGCAGCCCGTCCTCCTCTACATCCCCCTCCTCCATATAACTACAGCAGCCTGTCCTCCTCTACATCCTCCTCCTCCATATAACTACAGCAGCCTGTCCTCCTCTACATCCTCCTCCTCCATATAACTACAGCAGCCTGTCCTCCTCTACATCCTCCTCCTCCATATAACTACAGCAGCCTGTCCTCCTCTACATCCCCCTCCTCCATATAACTACAGCAGCCTGTCCTCCTCTACATCCCCCTCCTCCATATAACTACAGCAGCCTGTCCTCCTCTACATCCCCCTCCTCCATATAACTACAGCAGCCTGTCCTCCTCTACATCCTCCTCCTCCATATAACTACAGCAGCCTGTCCTCCTCTACATCCCCTCCTCCATATAACTACAGCAGCCCGTCCTCCTCTACATCCCCCTCCATATAACTACAGCAGCCTGTCCTCCTCTACATCCCCCTCCTCCATATAACTACAGCAGCCTGTCCTCCTCTACATCCCCCTCCTCCATATAACTACAGCAGCCTGTCCTCCTCTACATCCCCCTCCTCCATATAACTACAGCAGCCTGTCCTCCTCTACATCCCCCTCCTCCATATAACTACAGCAGCCTGTCCTCCTCTACATCCTCCTCCTCCATATAACTACAGCAGCCTGTCCTCCTCTACATCCCCCTCCTCCATATAACTACAGCAGCCTGTCCTCCTCTACATCCCCCTCCTCCATATAACTACAGCAGCCTGTCCTCCTCTACATCCTCCTCCTCCATATAACTACAGCAGCCTGTCCTCCTCTACATCCCCTCCTCCATATAACTACAGCAGCCCGTCCTCCTCTACATCCCCCTCCTCCATATAACTACAGCAGCCTGTCCTCTACATCCCCCTCCTCCATATAACTACAGCAGCCTGTCCTCCTCTACATCCTACTCCTCCATATAACTACAGCAGCCCGTCCTCCTCTGCATCCCCTCCATATAACTACAGCAGCCTGTCCTCCTCTACATCCTCCTCCTCCATATAACTACAGCAGCCTGTCCTCCTCTACATCCTTCTGCTCCATATAACTACAGCAGCCTGTCCTCCTCTACATCCCCCTCCTCCATATTACTACAGCAGCCTGTTATACTCTACATCCCCCTCCTCCATATAACTACAGCAGCCTGTCCTCCTCTACATCCCCCTCCTCCATATAACTACAGCAGCCTGTCCTCCTCTACATCCCCCTCCTCCATATAACTACAGCAGCCTGTCCTCCTCTACACCCCCTCCTCCATATAACTACAGCAGCCTGTCCTCCTCTACATCCCCCTCCATATAACTACAGCAGCCTGTCCTCCTCTACATCCCCCTCCTCCATATAACTACAGCAGCCTGTCCTCCTCTACATCCCCCTCCTCCATATAACTACAGCAGCCTGTCCTCCTCTACATCCCCCTCCTCCATATAACTACAGCAGCCTGTCCTCCTCTACATCCTCCTCCATATAACTACATCAGCTTGTCCTCCTCTACATCCTCCTCCATATAACTACAGCAGCCTGTCCTCCTCTACATCCTCCTCCATATAACTACAGCAGCCTGTCCTCCTCTGCACCCCCTCCTCCATATAACTACAGCAGCCTGTCCTCATCTACATCCTCCTCCTCCATATAACTACAGCAGCCTGTCCTCCTCTACATCCTCCTCCATATAACTACAGCAGCCTGTCCTCCTCTCCATCCCCCTCCTCCATATAACTACAGCAGCCTGTCCTCCTCTACATCCCCCTCCTCCATATAACTACAGCAGCCTGTCCTCCTCTACATCCTCCTCCTCCATATAACTACAGCAGCCTGTCCTCCTCTACATCCCCCTCCTCCATATAACTACAGCAGCCTGTCCTCCTCTACATCCTCCTCCATATAACTACAGCAGCCTGTCCTCCTCTACATCCCCCTCCATATAACTACAGCAGCCTGTCCTCCTCTACATCCCCCTCCATATAACTACAGCAGCCTGTCCTCCTCTACATCCCCCTCCTCCATATAACTACAGCAGCCTGTCCTCCTCTACATCCCCCTCCTCCATATAACTACAGCAGCCTGTCCTCCTCTACATCCTCCTCCTCCATATAACTACAGCAGCCTGTCCTCCTCTACATCCCCCTCCTCCATATAACTACAGCAGCCTGTCCTCCTCTACATCCCCCTCCATATAACTACAGCAGCCTGTCCTCCTCTACATCCCCCTCCTCCATATAACTACAGCAGCCTGTCCTCCTCTACATCCCCTCCTCCATATAACTACAGCAGCCTGTCCTCCTCTACATCCTCCTCCTCCATATAACTACAGCAGCCTGTCCTCCTCTTCTTCCCCCTCCATATAACTACAGCAGCCTGTCCTCCTCTACATCCTCCTCCTCCATATAACTACAGCAGCCTGTCCTCCTCTACATCCTACTCCATATAACTACAGCAGCCTGTCCTCCTCTACATCCCCCTCCTCCATATAACTACAGCAGCCTGTCCTCCTCTACATCCCCCTCCTCCATATAACTACAGCAGCCTGTCCTCCTCTACATCCCCATCCATATAACTACAGCAGCCTGTCCTCCTCTACATCCCCCTCCATATAACTACAGCAGCCTGTCCTCCTCTACATCCTCCTCCTCCATATAACTACAGCAGCCTGTCCTCCTCTACATCCCCCTCCTCCATATAACTACAGCAGCCTGTCCTCCTCTACATCCTCCTCCTCCATATAACTACAGCAGCCTGTCCTCCTCTACACCCCCCTCATCCATATAACTACAGCAGCCTGTCCTCCTCTACATCCCCCTCCTCCATATAACTACAGCAGCCTGTCCTCCTCTACATCCTCCTCCTCCATATAACTACAGCAGCCTGTCCTCCTCTACATCCCCCTCATCCATATAACTACAGCAGCCTGTCCTCCTCTACATCCCCCTCCTCCATATAACTACAGCAGCCTGTCCTCCTCTACATCCTCCTCCTCCATATAACTACAGCAGCCTGTCCTCCTCTACATCCCCCTCCTCCATATAACTACAGCAGCCTGTCCTCCTCTACATCCTCCCCCTCCATATAACTACAGCAGCCTGTCCTCCTCTACATCCTCCTCCATATAACTACAGCAGCCTGTCCTCCTCTACATCCTCCTCCTCCATATAACTACAGCAGCCTGTCCTCCTCTACATCCTCCTCCTCCATATAACTACAGCAGCCTGTCCTCCTCTACATCCCCCTCCTCCATATAACTACAGCAGCCCGTCCTCCTCTACATCCTCCTCCTCCATATAACTACAGCAGCCTGTCCTCCTCTACATCCCCCTCCTCCATATAACTACAGCAGCCTGTCCTCCTCTACATCCTCCTCCATATAACTACAGCAGCCTGTCCTCCTCTACATCCCCCTCCTCCATATAACTACAGCAGCCTGTCCTCCTCTACACCCCCCTCATCCATATAACTACAGCAGGCTGTCCTCCTCTACATCCCCCTCCTCCATATAACTACAGCAGCCTGTCCTCCTCTACATCCCCTCCTCCATATAACTACAGCAGCCTGTCCTCCTCTACATCCCCTCCTCCATATAACTACAGCAGCCTGTCCTCCTCTACATCCCCCTCCATATAACTACAGCAGCCTGTCCTCCTCTACATCCCTCTCCTCCATATAACTACAGCAGCCTGTCCTCCTCTACATCCCCCCTCCTCCATATAACTACAGCAGCCTGTCCTCCTCTACATCCCCCTCCTCCATATAACTACAGCAGCCTGTCCTCCTCTACATCCCCCTCCATATAACTACAGCAGCCTGTCCTCCTCTACATCCCCCTCCTCCATATAACTACAGCAGCCTGTCCTCCTCTACATCCCTCTCCTCCATATAACTACAGCAGCCTGTCCTCCTCTACATCCCTCTCCATATAACTACAGCAGCCTGTCCTCCTCTACATCCCCCCTCCATATAACTACAGCAGCCTGTCCTCCTCTACATCCCCCTCCTCCATATAACTACAGCAGCCTGTCCTCCTCTACATCCTCCTCCATATAACTACAGCAGCCTGTCCTCCTCTACATCCCCCTCCTCCATATAACTACAGCAGCCTGTCCTCCTCTACATCCTCCTCCTCCATATAACTACAGCAGCCTGTCCTCCTCTACATCCCCCTCCTCCATATAACTACAGCAGCCTGTCCTCCTCTACATCCCCCTCCTCCATATTACTACAGCAGCCTGTCCTCCTCTACATCCTCCTCCTCCATATAACTACAGCAGCCTGTCCTCCTCTACATCCCCCTCCTCCATATAACTACAGCAGCCCGTCCTCCTCTGCATCCCCTCCTCCATATAACTACAGCAGCCTGTCCTCCTCTACATCCCCCTCCTCCATATAACTACAGCAGCCTGTCCTCCTCTACATCCCCCTCCTCCATATAACTACAGCAGCCTGTCCTCCTCTACATCCCCCTCCTCCATATAACTACAGCAGCCTGTCCTCCTCTCCATCCTCCTCCATATAACTACAGCAGCCTGTCCTCCTCTACATCCCCCTCCTCCATATAACTACAGCAGCCTGTCCTCCTCTACATCCTCCTCCATATAACTACAGCAGCCTGTCCTCCTCTACATCCCCCTCCATATAACTACAGCAGCCTGTCCTCCTCTACATCCCCCTCCATATAACTACAGCAGCCTGTCCTCCTCTACATCCCCCTCCATATAACTACAGCAGCCTGTCCTCCTCTACATCCTCCTCCATATAACTACAGCAGCCTATCCCCCTCCTCCATATAACTACAGCAGCCTGTCCTCCTCTACATCCTCCTCCATATAACTACAGCAGCCTATCCCCCTCCTCCATATAACTACAGCAGCCCGTCCTCCTCTGCATCCCCTCCTCCATATAACTACAGCAGCCTGTCCTCCTCTACATCCCCCTCCTCCATATAACTACAGCAGCCTGTCCTCCTCTACATCCTCCTCCTCCATATAACTACAGCAGCCTGTCCTCCTCTACATCCTCCTCCTCCATATAACTACAGCAGCCTGTCCTCCTCTACATCCCCCTCCTCCATATAACTACAGCAGCCTGTCCTCCTCTACATCCCCCTCCTCCATATAACTACAGCAGCCTGTCCTCCTCTACATCCCCCTCCATATAACTACAGCAGCCTGTCCTCCTCTACATCCCCTCCTCCATATAACTACAGCAGCCTGTCCTCCTCTACATCCTCCTCCATATAACTACAGCAGCCTGTCCTCCTCTACATCCTCCTCCTCCATATAACTACAGCAGCCTGTCCTCCTCTACATCCTCCTCCTCCATATAACTACAGCAGCCTGTCCTCCTCTACATCGCCCTCCTCCATATAACTACAGCAGCCTGTCCTCCTCTACATCCTCCTCCATATAACTACAGCAGCCTGTCCTCCTCTACATCCTCCTCCTCCTCCATATAACTACAGCAGCTTGTCCTCCTCTACATCCTTCTGCTCCATATAACTACAGCAGCCTGTCCTCCTCTACATCCCCCTCCTCCATATTACTACAGCAGCCTGTTATACTCTACATCCCCCTCCTCCATATAACTACAGCAGCCTGTCCTCCTCTACATCCCCCTCCTCCATATAACTACAGCAGCCTGTCCTCCTCTACATCCTCCTCCATATAACTACAGCAGCCTGTCCTCCTCTACATCCCCCTCCATATAACTACAGCAGCCTGTCCTCCTCTACATCCTCCTCCATATAACTACAGCAGCCTGTCCTCCTCTACATCCCCCTCCTCCATATAACTACAGCAGCCTGTCCTCCTCTACATCCTCCTCCTCCATATAACTACAGCAGCCTGTCCTCCTCTACATCCTCCTCCATATAACTACAGCAGCCTGTCCTCCTCTACATCCTCCTCCTCCATATAACTACAGCAGCCTGTCCTCCTCTACATCCCCCTCCATATAACTACAGCAGCCTGTCCTCCTCTACATCCTCCTCCTCCATATAACTACAGCAGCCTGTCCTCCTCTACATCCTCCTCCATATAACTACAGCAGCCTGTCCTCCTCTACATCCTCCTCCTCCATATAACTACAGCAGCCTGTCCTCCTCTACATCCCCCTCCTCCATATAACTACAGCAGCCTGTCCTCCTCTACATCCTCCTCCTCCATATAACTACAGCAGCCTGTCCTCCTCTACATCCCCCTCCATATAACTACAGCAGCCTGTCCTCCTCTACATCCTCCTCCTCCATATAACTACAGCAGCCTGTCCTCCTCTACACCCCCCTCCATATAACTACAGCAGCCTGTCCTCCTCTACATCCCCCTCCTCCATATAACTACAGCAGCCTGTCCTCCTCTACATCCCCCTCCTCCATATAACTACAGCAGCCTGTCCTCCCCTACATCCTCCTCCATATAACTACAGCAGCCTGTCCTCCTCTACATCCCCCTCCATATAACTACAGCAGCCTGTCCTCCTCTACATCCCCCTCCATATAACTACAGCAGCCTGTCCTCCTCTACATCCCCCTCCATATAACTACAGCAGCCTGTCCTCCTCTACATCCCCCTCCTCCATATAACTACAGCAGCCTGTCCTCCTCTACATCCCCTCCTCCATATAACTACAGCAGCCTGTCCTCCTCTACATCCTCCTCCATATAACTACAGCAGCCTGTCCTCCTCTACATCCCCCTCCTCCATATAACTACAGCAGCCTGTCCTCCTCTACATCCCCCTCCTCCATATAACTACAGCAGCCTGTCTTCCTCTACATCCTCCTCCTCCATATAACTACAGCAGCCTGTCCTCCTCTACATCCCCCTCCTCCATATAACTACAGCAGCCTGTCCTCCTCTACATCCCCCTCCTCCATATAACTACAGCAGCCTGTCCTCCTCTACACCCCCCTCCTCCATATAACTACAGCAGCCTGTCCTCCTCTACATCCTCCTCCATATAACTACAGCAGCCTGTCCTCCTCTACATCCCCCTCCATATAACTACAGCAGCCTGTCCTCCTCTACATCCCCTTCCATATAACTACAGCAGCCTGTCCTCCTCTACATCCCCCTCCTCCATATAACTACAGCAGCCTGTCCTCCTCTACATCCTCCTCCATATAACTACAGCAGCCTGTCCTCCTCTACATCCCCCTCCTCCATATAACTACAGCAGCCTGTCCTCCTCTACATTCTCCTCCATATAACTACAGCAGCCTGTCCTCCTCTACATCCCCCTCCTCCTCCATATAACTACAGCAGCCTGTCCTCCTCTACATCCCCCTCCTCCATATAACTACAGCTCCCCCCTCCTCACTGCCCAGGTCACAGAACTTGCCGGCTTCACCCTGTTCTGTCTGCAATGTCCGGCCTCTTCTTTCCCAGATCTCATGTCATATTTCGCCCATGTCTTTTCTTCCTCACCCGTAACTTCTCGTCTTGCAGCCGCCGGTTCTTATCGCTCTTTTCTTTCTGTATCAGGTATTCTGGTGAAGCCTCCACTTTGCTATCATGGCGAGCCCGGTGGTGCGTCAGATTGACAAGCAGTTCCTGGTCTGCAGCATCTGCCTGGAGCGCTATCACGTGCCCAAGGTCCTGCCTTGTCTGCACACCTTCTGCGAGAAGTAAGTGTCCGCTCCAGCATCTCCACCGTGTGACCCGTGCGGGCGCAGCGAGAAGAAAGGCGATCTCCCGGTGTAATCACACCCTGCAGCGGGGGTCACATATCGCACCCTGCACCGGGGGGGTCACACATCGCTCACACCCTGCACCGGGGGGGTCACACATCGCTCGCACCCTGCACCGGGAGGGTCACACATCGCTCGCACCCTGCACCGGGGGGGTCACATATCGCACCCTGCATCGGGGGGTCACACATCGCTCGCACCCTGCACCGGGGGGGTGTCACACATCGCTCGCACCCTGCACCGGGGGGGTGTCACACATCGCTCGCACCCTGCACCGGGGGGGTGTCACGCATCGCTCGCACCCTGCACCGGGGGGGTGTCACGCATCGCTCGCACCCTGCACCGGGGGGGTGTCACGCATCGCTCGCACCCTGCACCGGGGGGGTGTCACGCATCGCTCGCACCCTGCACCGGGGGGGTCACGCATCGCTCGCACCCTGCACCGGGGGGGTCACGCATCGCTCGCACCCTGCACCGGGGGGGTCACGCATCGCTCGCACCCTGCACCGGGGGGGTCACGCATCGCTCGCACCCTGCACCGGGGGGGTCACGCATCGCTCGCACCCTGCACCGGGGGGGTCACGCATCGCTCGCACCCTGCACCGGGGGGGTCACGCATCGCTCGCACCCTGCACCGGGGGGGTCACGCATCGCTCGCACCCTGCACCGGGGGGGTCACGCATCGCTCGCACCCTGCACCGGGGGGGTCACGCATCGCTCGCACCCTGCACCGGGGGGGTCACGCATCGCTCGCACCCTGCACCGGGGGGGGGTCACGCATCGGTGTCGTCTGGTGATCTCTTCCATTTGGTTCTGTGTAGTTGTTTTGCAGTAGGTTCTAGTTTCACCTTTATGTCATCGTTTGACTCTTTTTGGGGTTCCCTGAAGCGTGACTTTGCTGACCGCGCGTTTCGGATTTGTTGCACCTCCTCAGTGCAGGCTTCTGATTGGCTGATGGAGACGTCTTAGACGCAGCTCTTGGTAGGTGCGGATCCAGCTGGCAGGGAGTTCTGAGGGTTGAGCTGTGGGTGGCGCTACAGACAGGTGTTTTTGTTGTTTTCCCGTCTGGATCTTTTTTGCGTGTGTTGCAGGCACAGACATGAAGGATTGTCAGCAGTCCCATGTAACACAGCGGCTCCGGGCCTACAAGGTCATTGCATTGGTCCTCCTCTTAAATGTATGATGGATAATATGTCGTCCGGTCCTTGTGGTAACGCTGCTCCCCTAGAATCCACCGGCCATCGCCGCAGCCGCTGATCTCTAATTCCTTCATTCTCCGTTTACTTCCAGGTGTCTGCAGAGTTACATCCCCCCTCAGAGCCTGACCCTGTCCTGCCCCGTGTGCCGTCAGACCTCCATTCTCCCGGAACGAGGGGTCTCTGCGTTGCAGAATAACTTCTTCATCACCAACCTCATGGAAGTTTTACAAAGGAGCCCAGAAA
This sequence comes from Rhinoderma darwinii, assembly GCF_050947455.1. NCBI lineage: Eukaryota > Metazoa > Chordata > Amphibia > Anura > Rhinodermatidae > Rhinoderma > Rhinoderma darwinii. The sequence continues at coordinate 165,783 of NC_134688.1, forward strand.
GTGGGCGACAGGAGCAGAATGTCCTCCCATGTGACGGCCACACGACCGCAACCTCCTTATCCTGCCCCAATCACCAAGGAAAAGTAAGCAGTCACCGCTTATCCTGCCCCTGTCACCAAGGAAAAGTAAGCAGTCACCGCTTATCCTGCCCCAGTCACCAAGGAAAAGTAAGCAGTAACCGCTTATCCTGCCCCAGTCACCAAGGAAAAGTAAGCAGTCACCGCTTATCCTGCCCCAGTCACCAAGGAAAAGTAAGCAGTCACCGCTTATCCTGCCCCAGTCACCAAGGAAAAGTAAGCAGTCACCGCTTATCCTGCCCCAGTCACCAAGGAAAAGTAAGCAGTCACCGCTTATCCTGCCCCAGTCACTAGAGGAAGGTGAGGAGCTGTCACCCCCTTATCCTGCCCCAGTCACTAGAGGAAGGTGAGGAGCTGGCACCCCTTATCCTGCCCCAGTCACTAGCGGAAGGTGAGGAGCTGGCACCCTGTTCCTCGGCTCCCCATAATTCTCCTTTCCCCTGACAGACGATGGAGTATTACTGCGGCTCCTGTGAGACGGCCATGTGTGTGGAGTGCACGGAGGGTGAGCACCGGGAGCATTGCACGGTTCCGCTGAAAGACGTCCTGGAGCAGCACAAGGCATCGCTGCGCAGCCAGCTGGACAGCATCAAGAGCCGGTAAAGCTGAATACCCCTCCATTATTTACTCTGTTGTGGGGGGGGGGGGGACTGAGTTTATAGAAATCTTCCCGTTCTTTCGTCGATCACAAAGGCAATTTTACTGACCTTCCCCGATCATCCAAAGCGCTGTAACCCCGTGACTAATACGCTGCCCCCGCACAGCTCTGACCCGTCGTCACTGTCTCCACGAGACGTCTGAAGGTTCCTGTAAAGAGGACGAGCGATCGCAGCGACCTGTCCCCTGCACAGCGCCTCGTGAGAGCAGCAGACCAGCGCCTGTCGGCGGGATGTCTGATTGATCGGCGCTCGTTTGCACAGTCCATGTCGGGCCGTGTTAGAGGGTATGGAGAGTTGTGAGGTGCGGCGTCCATGGATCAGACTGTTTTTATCCTGCGGACAGGGGGCGCTGCCATTAGGGAATACGCTGCCATGATATGGGGGGGGGGGGGTGGGGTCTGCAGCAAGGTTTAGGTCGGGGGCACGTGTCACATCCACATGAATGTCAGGACGCGAGGTTTCCCAGCAGAACATTGTCTAGATCATCACCCTGCCCCCGCCGGCCGTCCACACGATGTAACGCGCGATTCATTAGAGCAGGCGCCGCCTTCCATTACGCAAACATTGGATTATCTGTCTTATCTGTTTAACCCCTTAATGACCGCCGATACGCCTTCTCACGGCGGCCACTAACGGGCTTAATTCCGATGCATCAGGATAAATAAGCAGAGCCGGAGCCGTTAAACGTCCCTGCTCTCCGCTGCCAGAGGTATGAGGGCTGGGGGCGTCCCTGCTGCCAGAGGTATGAGGGCTGGGGGGGGGGTCCCTGCTGCCAGAGGTATGAGGGCTGGGGGAGGGGGTCCCTGCTGCCAGAGGTATGAGGGCTGGGGGGGGGGGTCCCTGCTGCCAGAGGTATGAGGGCTGGGGGCGTCCCTGCTGCCAGAGGTATGAGGGCTGGGGGCGTCCCTACTGCCAGATATATGAGGGCTGGGGGGGTCCCTGCTGCCAGAGGTATGAGGGCTGGGGGTGTCCCTGCTGCCAGAGGTATGAGGGCTGGGGGCGTCCCTACTGCCAGAGATATGAGGGCTGGGGGGGTCCCTGCTGTCAGCTGCCAGAAGTATGAGGGCTGTGGGTGTCCCTGCTGCCAGAAGTATGAGGGCTATGGGTGTCCCTGCTGCCAGAGGTATGAGGGCTGGGGGCGTCCCTGCTGCCAGAGGTATGAGGGCTGGGGACGTCCCTGCTGTCAGCTGCCAGAGGTATGAGGGCTGGGGGCGTCCCTGCTGTCAGCTGCCAGAGGTATGAGGGCTGGGGGCGTCCCTGCTGTCCGCTGCCAAAGGTATGAGGGCTGGGGGCGTCCCTGCTCTCCGCTGCCTGAGGGATGGGGGCGTCCCTGCTGTCAGCTGCCAGAGGTATGAGGGCTGGGGGCGTCCCTGCTGTCAGCTGCCAGAGGTATGAGGGCTGGGGGCGTCCCTGCTGTCAGCTGCCAGAGGTATGAGGGCTGGGGGCGTCCCTGCTGCCAGAGGTATGAGGGCTATGGGTGTCCCTGCTGCCAGAGGTATGAGGGCTGGGGGCGTCCCTGCTGCCAGAGGTATGAGGGCTGGGGACGTCCCTGCTGTCAGCTGCCAGAGGTATGAGGGCTGGGGGCGTCCCTGCTGTCAGCTGCCAGAGGTATGAGGGCTGGGGGCGTCCCTGCTGTCCGCTGCCAAAGGTATGAGGGCTGGGGGCGTCCCTGCTCTCCGCTGCCTGAGGGATGGGGGCGTCCCTGCTGTCAGCTGCCAGAGGTATGAGGGCTGGGGGCGTCCCTGCTGTCAGCTGCCAGAGGTATGAGGGCTGGGGGCGTCCCTGCTGTCAGCTGCCAGAGGTATGAGGGCTGGGGGTGTCCCTGCTCTCCGCTGCCAGAGGTATGAGGGCTGGGGGCGTCCCTGCTCTCCGCTGCCAGAGGTATGAGGGCTGGGGGCGTCCCTGCTGTCAGCTGCCAGAGGGCTGGGGGCATCCAAGCTCTCAGCTGCCAGAGGTATGATGGCTGGGGGCGTCCCTGCTGTCAGCGGCCAGAGGTATGAGGGCTGGGGGCGTCCCTGCTGCCAGAGTTATGAGGGCTGGGGGCGTCCCTGCTCTCCGCTGCCTGAGGGATGGGGGCGTCCCTGCTCTCCGCTTCCAGAGGTATGAGGGCTGGGGGCGTCCCTGCTGTCAGCTGCAAGAGGTATGAGGGCTGGGGGTGTCCCTGCTCTCCGCTGCCAGAGTTATGAGGGCTGGGGGCGTCCCTGCTCTCCGCTGCCTGAGGGATGGGGGCGTCCCTGCTCTCCGCTTCCAGAGGTATGAGGGCTGGGGGCGTCCCTGCTGTCAGCTGCAAGAGGTATGAGGGCTGGGGGTGTCCCTGCTCTCCGCTGCCAGAGGTATGAGGGCTAGGGGCGTCCCTGCTCTCCGCTGCCAGAGGTATGAGGGCTGGGGGCATCCCTGCTCTCCGCTGCCAGAGGTATGAGGGCTGGGGGCGTCCCTGCTCTCAGCTGCCAGAGGTATGAGGGCTGGGGGCGTCCCTGCTGTCAGCTGCCAGAGGTATGAGGGCTGGGGGCGTCCCTGCTGTCAGCTGCCAGAGGGCTGGGGGCGTCCAAGCTCTCAGCTGCCAGAGGTATGATGGCTGGGGGCGTCCCTGCTGTCAGCGGCCAGAGGTATGAGGGCTGGGGGTGTCCCTGCTGTCAGCTGCCAGAGGTATGAGGGCTGGGGGCATCCCTGCTCTCCGCTGCCAGAGGGCTGGGGGCGTCCCTTCTCTTTGCTGCCAGAGGTATGAGGGCTGGGGGCGTCCCTGCTGTCAGCTGCAAGAGGTATGAGGGCTGGGGGTGTCCCTGCTCTCCGCTGCCAGAGTTATGAGGGCTGGGGGCGTCCCTGCTCTCCGCTGCCTGAGGGATGGGGGCGTCCCTGCTCTCCGCTTCCAGAGGTATGAGGGCTGGGGGCGTCCCTGCTGTCAGCTGCAAGAGGTATGAGGGCTGGGGGTGTCCCTGCTCTCCGCTGCCAGAGGTATGAGGGCTGGGGGCGTCCCTGCTCTCCGCTGCCAGAGGTATGAGGGCTGGGGGCATCCCTGCTCTCCGCTGCCAGAGGTATGAGGGCTGGGGGCGTCCCTGCTCTCAGCTGCCAGAGGTATGAGGGCTGGGGGCGTCCCTGCTGTCAGCTGCCAGAGGTATGAGGGCTGGGGGCGTCCCTGCTGTCAGCTGCCAGAGGGCTGGGGGCGTCCAAGCTCTCAGCTGCCAGAGGTATGATGGCTGGGGGCGTCCCTGCTGTCAGCGGCCAGAGGTATGAGGGCTGGGGGTGTCCCTGCTGTCAGCTGCCAGAGGTATGAGGGCTGGGGGCATCCCTGCTCTCCGCTGCCAGAGGGCTGGGGGCGTCCCTTCTCTTTGCTGCCAGAGGTATGAGGGCTGGGGGCGTCCCTGCTCTCCGCTGCCAGAGGTATGAGGGCTCGGGGCGTCCCTGCTGTGAGCTACCAGAGGGCTGGCGGCGTTCCTGCTCTCCGCTGCCAGAAGTATGTGTGCTGGGGGTGTCCTTGCTGTCAGCTGCCAGAGGTATGAGGGCTGGGGGCGTCCCTGCTCTCAGCGGCCAGAGGGCTGGGGGCGTCCCTGCTCTCAGCTGCCAGAGGTATGAGGGCTGGGGGCGTCCCTGCTCTCTGCTGCTAGAGGTATGAGGGCTCGGGGCGTCCCTGCTGTCAGCTGCTTGAGGGCTGGGGGCGTCCCTGCTGTCAGCTGCTTGAGGGCTGGGGGCGTCCCTGCTCTCCGCTGCCAGAGGTATGAGGGCTGGGGGCGTCCCTGCTCTCCGCTGCCAGAGGTATGAGGGCTGGGGGCGTCCCTGCTGCCAGAGGTATGAGGGCTGGGGGCGTCCCTGCTGCCAGAGGTATGAGGGCTGGGGGCGTCCCTGCTGCCAGAGGTATGAGGGCTGGGGGCGTCCCTGCTGCCAGAGGTATGAGGGCTGGGGGCGTCCCTGCTGCCAGAGGTATGAGGGCTGGGGGCGTCCCTGCTGCCAGAGGTATGAGGGCTGGGGGCGTCCCTGCTGCCAGAGGTATGAGGGCTGGGGGCGTCCCTGCTGCCAGAGGTATGAGGGCTGGGGGCGTCCCTGCTCTCAGCTGCCAGAGGTATGAGAGCTGGGGGTGTCCCTGCTCTCCGCTGCCAGAGGTATGAGGGCTGGGGGCTCCCTGCTCTCAGCTACCAGAGGGCTGGGGGCGTTCCTGCTCTCCGCTGCCAGAGGGCTGGGGGCGTTCCTGCTCTCCGCTGCCAGAGGTATGAGGGCTGGGGGCGTCCCTGCTGTCAGCTGCCAGAAGTATGAGGGCTGGGGGTGTCCCTGCTGCCAGAAGTATGAGGGCTGGGGGTGTCCCTGCTGCCAGAGGTATGAGGGCTGGGGGCGTCCCTGCTCTCAGCTGCCAGATGGCTGGGGGCGTCCCTGCTGTCCGCTGCCAGAGGTATGAGGGCTGGGGGTACCCTGCTGTCCGCTGCCAGAGGTATGAGGGCTGGGGGTACCCTGCTGTCCGCTGCCAGAGGTATGAGGGCTGGGGGTACCCTGCTGTCCGCTGCCAGAGGTATGAGGGCTGGGGGCGTCCCTGCTGTCCGCTGCCAAAGGGCTGGGGGCGTCCCTGCTCTCCGCTGCCAGAGGTATGAGGGCTGGGGGCTCCCTGCTGCCCGAGGGCTGGGGGTGTCCCTGCTATCAGCTGCCAGAGGTATGAGGGCTGGGGGCGTCCCTTCTCTTCGCTGCCAGAGGTATGAGGGCGTCCCTGCTCTCCGCTGCCAGAGGTATGAGGGCTCGGGGCGTCCCTGCTGTCAGCTACCAGAGGGCTGGCGGCGTTCCTGCTCTCCGCTGCCAGAAGTATGCGGGCTGGGGGTGTCCTTGCTGTCAGCTGCCAGAGGTATGAGGGCTGGGGGCGTCCCTGCTCTCAGAGGGCTGGGGGCGTCCCTGCTCTCAGCTGCCAGAGGTATGAGGGCTGGGGGCGTCCCTGCTCTCCGCTGCTAGAGGTATGAGGGCTTGGGGCGTCCCTGCTGTCAGCTGCTTGAGGACTGGGGGCGTCCCTGCTCTCAGCTGCCAGAGGTATGAGGGCTGGGGGCGTCCCTGCTCTCCGCTGCTAGAGGTATGAGGGCTCGGGGCGTCCCTGCTGTCAGCTGCTTGAGGGCTGGGGGCGTCCCTGCTGTCAGCTGCTTGAGGGCTGGGGGCGTCCCTGCTCTCCGCTGCCAGAGGTATGAGGGCTCGGGGCGTCCTTGCTGTCAGCTACCAGAGGGCTGGGGGCGTTCCTGCTGTCTGCTGCCAGAGGTATGAGGGCTGGGGGCGTCCCTGCTGCCAGAGGTATGAGGGCTGGGGGCGTCCCTGCTGCCAGAGGTATGAGGGCTGGGGGCGTCCCTGCTCTCAGCTGCCAGAGGTATGAGGGCTGGGGGCGTCCCTGCTGTCAGCTACCAGAGGGCTGGGGGCTCCCCTGCTCTCCGCTGCCAGAGGTATGAGGGCTGGGGGCGTCCCTGCTGTCAGCTGCCAGAGGTATGAGGGCTGGGGGCGTCCCTGCTGTCAGCTGCCAGAGGTATGAGGGCTGGGGGCGTCCCTGCTGTCAGCTGGCAGAGGTATGAGGGCTGGGGGCATCCCTGCCCTCAGCTGCCAGAGGTATGAGGGCTGGGGGCATCCCTGCCCTCAGCTGCCAGAGGTATGAGGGCTGGGGGCATCCCTGCTCTCAGCTGCCAGAGGTATGAGGGCTGGGGGCATCCCTGCTCTTAGCTGCCAGAGGTATGAGGGCTGGGGGCGTCCCTGCTCTCCGCTGCAAGAGGTATGGGGGCTGGGGGCGTTCCTTCTCTCCGCTGCCAGAGGTGTGAGGGCTGGGGGCGTCACTGCTGTCAGCTGCCAGAGGTATGAGGGCTGGCGGCGTTCCTGCTCTCCGCTGCCAGAAGTATGCGTGCTGGGGGTGTCCTTGCTGTCAGCTGCCAGAGGTATTAGGGCTGGGGGCGTCCCTGCTCTCAGCGGCCAGAGGGCTGGGGGCGTCCCTGCTCTCCGCTGCTAGAGGTATGAGGGCTGGGGGCGTCCCTGCTGTCAGCTGCTTGAGGGCTGGGGGCGTCCCTGCTCTCCGCTGCCAGAGGTATGAGGGCTCGGGGCGTCCTTGCTGTCAGCTACCAGAGGGCTGGGGGCGTTCCTGCTGTCAGCTGCCAGAGGTATGAGGGCTGGGGGCGTCCCTGCTGTCAGCTGGCAGAGGTATGAGGGCTGGGGGCATCCCTGCCCTCAGCTGCCAGAGGTATGAGGGCTGGGGGCATCCCTGCCCTCAGCTGCCAGAGGTATGAGGGCTGGGGGCATCCCTGCTCTCAGCTGCCAGAGGTATGAGGGCTGGGGGCATCCCTGCTCTTAGCTGCCAGAGGTATGAGGGCTGGGGGCGTCCCTGCTCTCCGCTGCAAGAGGTATGGGGGCTGGGGGCGTTCCTTCTCTCCGCTGCCAGAGGTGTGAGGGCTGGGGGCGTCACTGCTGTCAGCTGCCAGAGGTATGAGGGCTGGCGGCGTTCCTGCTCTCCGCTGCCAGAAGTATGCGTGCTGGGGGTGTCCTTGCTGTCAGCTGCCAGAGGTATTAGGGCTGGGGGCGTCCCTGCTCTCAGCGGCCAGAGGGCTGGGGGCGTCCCTGCTCTCCGCTGCTAGAGGTATGAGGGCTGGGGGCGTCCCTGCTGTCAGCTGCTTGAGGGCTGGGGGCGTCCCTGCTCTCCGCTGCCAGAGGTATGAGGGCTCGGGGCGTCCTTGCTGTCAGCTACCAGAGGGCTGGGGGCGTTCCTGCTGTCAGCTGCCAGAGGTATGAGGGCTGGGGGCGTCCCTGCTGCCAGTGGTATGAGGGCTGGGGGCGTCCCTGCTGCCAGTGGTATGAGGGCTGGGGGCGTCCCTGCTGCCAGAGGTATGAGGGCTGGGGGCGTCCCTGCTGCCAGAGGTATGAGGGCTGGGGGCGTCCCTGCTGCCAGAGGTATGAGGGCTGGGGGCGTCCCTGCTGCCAGAGGTATGAGGGCTGGGGGCGTCCCTGCTCTCAGCTGCCAGAGGTATGAGGGCTGGGGGCGTCCCTGCTCTCAGCTGCCAGAGGTATGAGGGCTGGGGGTGTCCCTGCTCTCCGCTGCCAGAGGTGTGAGGGCTGGGGGCTCCCTGCTCTCAGCTGCCAGAGGTGTGAGGGCTGGTGGCGTCCCTGCTGTCAGCTACCAGAGGGCTGGGTGCGTTCCTGCTCTCCGCTGCCAGAGGGCTGGGTGCGTTCCTGCTCTCCGCTGCCAGAGGGCTGGGGGCGTTCCTGCTCTCCGCTGCCAGAGGTATGAGGGCTGGGGGCGTCCCTGCTGTCAGCTGCCAGAAGTATGAGGGCTGGGGGTGTCCCTGCTGCCAGAAGTATGAGGGCTGGGGGTGTCCCTGCTGCCAGAGGTATGAGGGCTGGGGGTGTCCCTGCTGCCAGAGGTATGAGGGCTGGGGGTGTCCCTGCTGCCAGAGGTATGAGGGCTGGGGGCGTTCCTGCTCTCCGCTGCCAGAGGGCTGGGGGCGTCCCTGCTGTCAGCTGCCAGATGGCTGGGGGCGTCCCTGCTGTCCGCTGCCAGAGGTATGAGGGCTGGGGGTACCCTGCTGTCCACTGCCAGAGGTATGAGGGCTGGGGGCGTCCCTGCTGTCCGCTGCCAAAGGTATGAGGGCTGGGGGCGTCCCTGCTCTCCGCTGCCAGAGGTATGAGGGCTGGGGGCTCCCTGCTGTCAGCTGCCAGAGGTATGAGGGCTGGGGGCGTCCCTGCTGTCCGCTGGCAGAGGTATGAGGGCTGGGGGCGTCCAAGCTCTCAGCTGCCAGAGGTATGATGGCTGGGGGCGTCCCTGCTGCCAGAGGTATGAGGGCTGGGGGCGTCCCTGCTGCCAGAGGTATGAGGGCTGGGGGCGTCCCTTCTCTTCGCTGCCAGAGGTATGAGGGCTGGGGGCGTCCCTGCTCTCCGCTGCCAGAGGTATGAGGGCTCGGGGCGTCCCTGCTGTCAGCTGCCAGAAGTATGCGGGCTGGGGGTGTCCTTGCTGTCAGCTGCCAGAGGTATGAGGGCTGGGGGCGTCCCTGCTCTCCGCTGCTAGAGGTATGAGGGCTGGGGCCGTCCCTGCTCTCCGCTGCCAGAGGTATGAGGGCTGGGGGCTCCCTGCTGTCAGCTGCCAGAGGTATGAGGGCTGGGGGCGTCCCTGCTGTCAGCTGCCAGAGGTATGAGGGCTGGGGGCGTCCCTGCTGTCAGCTGCCAGAGGTATGAGGGCTGGGGGCGTCCAAGCTCTCAGCTGCCAGAGGTATGATGGCTGGGGGCGTCCCTGCTCTCAGCGGCCAGAGGTATGAGGGCTGGGGGTGTCCCTGCTGTCAGCTGCCAGAGGTATGAGGGCTGGGGGCATCCCTGCTGCCAGAGGTATGAGGGCTGGGGGCGTCCCTTCTCTTCGCTGCCAGAGGTATGAGGGCTGGGGGCGTCCCTGCTCTCCGCTGCCAGAGGTATGAGGGCTCGGGGCGTCCCTGCTGTCAGCTACCAGAGGGCTGGCGGCGTTCCTGCTCTGCGCTGCCAGAAGTATGCGGGCTGGGGGTGTCCTTGCTGTCAGCTGCCAGAGGTATGAGGGCTGGGGGCGTCCCTGCTCTGAGGGCTGGGGGCGTCCCTGCTCTCAGCTGCCAGAGGTATGAGGACTGGGGGCCTCCCTGCTCTCCGCTGCTAGAGGTATGAGGGCTCGGGGCGTCCCTGCTGTCAGCTGCTTGAGGGCTGGGGGCGTCCCTGCTGTCAGCTGCTTGAGGGCTGGGGGCGTCCCTGCTCTCCGCTGCCAGAGGTATGAGGGCTCGGGGCGTCCTTGCTGTCAGCTACCAGAGGGCTGGGGGCGTTCCTGCTGCCTGCTGCCAGAGGTATGAGGGCTGGGGGCGTCCCTGCTGCCAGAGGTATGAGGGCTGGGGGCGTCCCTGCTGCCAGAGGTATGAGGGCTGGGGGCGTCCCTGCTCTCAGCTGCCAGAGGTATGAGGGCTGGGGGCGTCCCTGCTCTCAGCTGCCAGAGGTATGAGGGCTGGGGGTGTCCCTGCTCTCCGCTGCCAGAGGTATGAGGGCTGGGGGCTCCCTTCTCTCAGCTGCCAGAGGTGTGAGGCTGGGGGCGTCCCTGCTCTCCGCTGCTAGAGGGCTGGGGGCATCCCTGCTCTCAGCTGCCAGAGGTATGAGGGCTGGGGGCATCCCTGCTCTCAGCTGCCAGAGGTATGAGGGCTGGGGGCATCCCTGCTCTTAGCTGCCAGAGGTATGAGGGCTGGGGGCGTCCCTGCTCTCCGCTGCAAGAGGTATGAGGGCTGGGGGCGTCCCTGCTATCCGCTGCCAGAGGTGTGAGGGCTGGGGGCGCCCTGCTCTCCGCTGCCAGAGGTATGAGGGCTGGGGGCATCCCTGCTCTCCGCTGCCAGAGGTATGAGGGCTGGGGGCGTCCCTTCTCTCCGCTGCCAGAGGTATGAGGGCTGGGGGCGTCCCTTCTCTCCGCTGCCAGAGGTATGAGGGCTGGGGGCGTCACTGCTCTCCGCTGCCAGAGGGCTGGCGGCGTTCCTGCTCTCCGCTGCCAGAGGTATGAGGGCTGGGGGCGTCCCTTCTCTCTGCTGCCAGAGGTATGAGGGCTGGGGGCGTCCCTGCTCTCAGCGGCCAGAGGTATGAGGTCTGGGGGCGTCCCTGCTCTCCGCTGCCAGAGGTATGAGGTCTGGGGGCGTCCCTGCTCTCCGCTGCCAGAGGTATGAGGGCTGGGCGTGTCCCTGCTCTCTGCTGCCAGAGGTGTGAGGGCTGGGGGCGTCCCTGCTGTCAGCTACCAGAGGGCTGGGGGCGTCCCTGCTGTTAGCTGCCAGAGGTATGAGTGCTGGGGCGTTCCTGCTCTCTGCTGCCAGAGGTATGAGGCCTGGGGGCGTCCCTGCTGTCCGCTGCCAGAGGTATGAGGGCTGGGGGCGTCCCTGCTGTCCGCTGCTAGAGGTATGAGGGCTGGGGGCGTCCCTGCTGTCAGAGGTATGAGGATGTCCCTGCTCTCCGCTGCCAGAGGTATGAGGGCTGGGGGCGTCCCTGCTGCCAGAGGTATGAGGGCTGGGGGCGTCCCTGCTCTCAGCTGCCAGAGGTATGAGGGCTGGTGGCGTCCCTGCTCTCAGCTGCCAGAGGTATGAGGGCTGGGCGTGTCCCTGCTCTCCGCTGCCAGAGGTATGAGGGCTGGGGGCTCCCTGCTCTCAGCTGCCAGAGGTGAGAGGGCTGGGGGCGTCCCTGCTGTCAGCTACCAGAGGGCTGGGGGCGTCCCTGCTGTCAGCTACCAGAGGGCTGGGGGCGTTCCTGCTCTCAGCTGCCAGAGGGCTCCCCTGCTCTCCGCTGCCAGAGGTATGAGGGCTGGGGGCGTCCCTGCTGTCAGCTGCCAGAGGTATGAGGGCTGGGGGCATCCCTGCTCTCAGCTGCCAGAGGTATGAGGGCTGGGGGCATCCCTGCTCTCAGCTGCCAGAGGTATGAGGGCTGGGGGCATCCCTGCTCTCAGCTGCCAGAGGTATGAGGGCTGGGGGCGTCCCTGCTCTCCGCTGCCAGAGGTATGAGGGCTTGGGGCGTCCCTGCTCTCCGCTGCCAGAGGTGTGAGGGCTGGGGGCGTCCCTGCTGTTAGCTGCCAGAGGTATTAGGGCTGGGGGCGTCCCTTCTCTCCGCTGCCAGAGGTATGAGGGCTGGGGGCGTCACTGCTCTCCGCTGCCAGAGGGCTGGCGGCATTCCTGCTCTCCGCTGCCAGAGGTATGAGGGCTGGGGCGTCCCTGCTCTCAGCTGCCAGAGGTATGAGGGCTGGGGGCGTCCCTGCTGTCAGCTACCAGAGGGCTGGGGGCGTCCCTGCTGTTAGCTGCCAGAGGTATGAGTGCTGGGGCGTTCCTGCTCTCTGCTGCCAGAGGTATGAGGCCTGGGGGCGTCCCTACTGTACGCTGCCAGAGGTATGAGGGCTGGGTGCGTCCCTGCTGTCCGCTGCCAGAGGTATGAGGGCTGGGGGCGTCCCTGCTGTCCCCTGCCAGAGGTATGAGGGCTGGGGGCGTCCCTGCTGTCCGCTGCCAGAGGTATGAGGGCTGGGGGCGTCCCTGCTGCCAGAGGTATGAGGGCTGGGGGCGTCCCTGCTGCCAGAGGTATGAGGACTGGGGGCGTCCCTGCTGCCAGAGGTATGCTCTCCGCTGCCAGAGGTATCAGGGCTGGGGGCGTCCCTGCTTTCCGCTGCCAGAGGTATCAGGGCTGGGGGCGTCCCTGCTCTCAGTGGCCAGAGGTATGAGGGCTGGGGGTGTCCCTGCTGTCAGCTGCCAGAGGTATGAGGGCTGGGGGCGTCCCTGCTCTCCGCTGCCAGAGGTATGAGGGCTCGGGGCGTCCCTGCTGTCAGCTGCCAGAGGTATGAGGGCTGGGGGCGTCCATGCTCTCAGCGGCCAGAGGGCTGGGGGCGTCCATGCTCTCAGCGGCCAGAGGGCTGGGGGCGTCCCTGCTGTCAGCTGCCTGAGGGCTGGGGGCGTCCCTGCTCTCCGCTGCCAGAGGTATGAGTGCTCTGGGCGTCCCTGCTGTCCGCTACCAGAGGGCTGGGGGCGTCCCTGCTGTCAGCTGCCTGAGGGCTGGGGGCGTCCCTGCTCTCCGCTGCCAGAGGTATGAGGGCTCGGGGCGTCCTTGCTGTCAGCTACCAGAGGGCTGGGGGCGTTCCTGCTGCCAGAGGTATGAGGGCTGGGGGCGTCCCTGCTGCCAGAGGTATGAGGGCTGGGGGAGTCCCTGCTGCCAGAGGTATGAGGGCTGGGGGCGTCCCTGCTGCCAGAGCTATGAGGGCTGGGGGCGTCCCTGCTCTCAGCTGCCAGAGGTATTAGGGCTGGGGGTGTCCCTGCTCTCCGCTGCCAGAAGTATGGGGGCTCCCTGCTCTCAGCTGCAAGAGGTGTGGGGGCGTCCCTGCTGTCAGCTGCCATAGGGCTGGGGGCGTTCCTGCTGTCAGCTGCCAGAGGTGTGAGGCCTGGGGGCGTCCCTGCTCTCCGCTGCCAGAGGTGTGAGGGCTGGGGGCGTCCCTGCTGTCAGCTACCAGAGGGCTGGGGGCGTCCCTGCTGTTAGCTGCCAGAGGTATTAGGGCTGCGGGCGTCCCTGCTGTCAGCTGCCAGAGGTATGAGGGCTGGGGGCGTCCCTGCTCTCCGCTGCCAGAGGTATGAGGGCTGGGGGCGTCCCTGCTCTCCGCTGCCAGAGGTATGAGGGCTGGGGGCATCCCTGCTCTCCGCTGCCAGAGGTATGAGGGCTTGGGGCGTCCCTGCTGTCAGCTGCCAGAGGTATGAGGGCTGGGGGCGTCCCTGCTCTCAGCGGCCTGAGGTATATGAGGGCTGGGAGCGTCCCTGCTCTCCGCTGCCAGAGGTATGAGGGCTGGGGGCATCCCTGCTCTCCGCTGCCAGAGGTATGAGGGCTTGGGGCGTCCCTGCTGTCAGCTGCCAGAGGTATGAGGGCTGGGGGCGTCCCTGCTCTCAGTGGCCTGAGGTATATGAGGGCTGGGGGCGTCCCTGCTCAAACACGTGAGATCCCTATCAGTATCGATCTGACCCGTGTAACCCCTCAGATGCCGCGCTCAATAGCGTGCTCCGCATCTGAGTGGTTTTGGAGGGAGGGCGCTCCTCTCATCCCACCAGCACCTGGCGATAAGATCACCGAGCGTCTGTGTCTCCTATGGCAGCCGAGGCCTAATAAAGACCCCAAGCTCTGCCTGTAGTGAATGCCGGCTGGGTCATGCCGGAGGCGTAATACGCGGACAGGCATAATACGCTATATACAGAAGTAGACCCACTTTTTCCCCTTACAAAATGCTTTACTATTAAAAAAAACAACAAAATAAAGCAATAAAGTTACGCATATTTAGTATCGCCGCGTCCGTAACGACCCCGACTATAAAGTTATTACATTATTTAACCTGCACGGTGAACGCCGTAAAAACTCAAATAAAACCAATGGAAAAATTGCTGTTTTCTGTTAATCCTGACTTTAAAAAAAATGTGATAAAACGTGATCAAAAAGTCGCATCTACTCCAAAATGGTACCGATAAAAACTACAAGTCGTCCCGCAAAAGAAAAAAGCCCTCATACAACTGCATCGGTGGAACAATAAAAAAAAGTTACGGCTCTTCAAATACAGAGACACAAAACAAATCATTTTGAAAAAAAAAGTGTTTTTACTTTGTAAGTCGTAAAAGATACAAAATCTATACAAGTTTGGTATCGCTGAATAAAGTGATTGTGTTATCTATACCACATGGTAAACGGCGTAGATTTAGGACACAAAAAAGCGTGGTGAAATTTCAGCTTTTTTTCTATTCGCCCCCCCCAAAAAAGAAGTTAATAAAACTTAATAAATATGTACCCAAAATGGTGCTATTAAAAAATACAACTCGTCCCGCAATAAACAAGACCTTCTACAGCTATGTCGACGCAAAAAATAAAAAAGTTATAGTTCTTCGAAAGTGACAATGGAAAAACTATAAAACCGCTTGGTCATTAGGGCCCAGAATGCAGGGGAAGGGGTTAAAAAGTGAAGTATTCTGGTTGTCGGCAGCTCATCTAGTTGTGTAAACGGGAGACGCCCTGCCGACAGGATGATAACGTACGGGGACGAGGGGTCGGAGTAACGAGCGCTCCTCCCCATCCATAGCCCCGTGTGACAGGCGCAGACGAGCGCCAATCAATGATGTCTCGTGGACCAGCGCTCGCTGCACCGGCCGCTTATCAGCCGCGTAAAAGGGCCTTTAGTGTGGTACAGTAGATCTTCTGTGGGATCAGACCAGATGGGCTAGCATCCCCTCCCCCGCACATCAATCAGCCTTGGGCACCCATGACCCTGTCTCTGGTCACCGGTTGTCCTTCTTTGGCATAACGTATAATAATCAAACCGCGATTCTGGTGATCAGAGTTGAGTAGGACCTTGGGGGGTCCGTGTGTTACGTGCTTTATACATACAGTTAAATACGGGTGCAATACGCCATCCATGAAGCCCTGAGTCTCGTATCTTAAGGCACTGAAGAATATTTAGTGGACGCCGCATGATTCCAGAGGATTGACCAGGGCTGGGGGACAAGCAACAGGCTCTCCAAACTTTATCATGTCTAACAAGATGTCGGCCTTGTCCCCCCCAGGATCCCGCGGCTGACCTCCGCCATTGACCTGGTGAGTGAAATCAGCCGGCAGCTCAGCGAGAGGAAAAGCGCGGCTGTGAATGAGATCTGCTCCACGTTTGAGGAGCTGGAGCGAGCTCTGCAGCAAAGGAAGAACTTGCTGCTTCAGGATCTGGACACCATTTGTGTCGGCAAGCAGAAGGTGGGTTTCTCATGTGCTGGGGGTCTGGGGGAGACATTATGTGGTGCTCCTCACGTATGTCGTTTCCTCCGTTTCAGGTTCTGCAGGCTCAGCTCTCGTCTTTGAGACAAGGTCTGGATAACATGGAGAGCAGCGTGCGTTTCACCGAGCAGGCTCTTGGTCATGGCTCGGAGACTGAAGTCCTCCTGGTGAGAAAGCAGATGAGCGAGCAGCTGAACGAATTGGCCTCCCGTGATTTTCCCCTCCATCCGCAGCAGAACCCACAGTTAGAATTTAGAGTGGAGACGGACGGATTACGCCGATCCCTGCAAAATTTGGGAGCTCTTCTTACCACTAGTGCTGTGGCTTATCCCTCAGTTGCTACAGGGGAGGGTCTGCGCCAGGCTCTGGTGGGACACCAAACCTCTGTCACTGTTACAACTAAAGACAAAGATGGAGAATTGGTGCGAAGTGGTAATGCCACCCTACAGGCTCAACTGACCAGTCCAGATGGAGGGACCCAGGACGGAGAGGTGACGGACAATAAGAATGGGACTTATGAGGTGCTGTACACGCCCCGCCATGAAGGAGAACACCAGCTCTCTCTGCGGCTTTATGGCCAACCTCTGCGTGGAAGCCCCTACCGGGTGAGAGCAATAAAGCCTGGAGATGTACCAGCCTCACCGGAAGACGTGAAACGCAGAGTGAAGTCCCCCAGCGGCGGTCATATAAGACAGAAGGCTGTGAGGAGACCGTCCAGTATGTACAGCACCAACAAGAAGAAGGAGAACCCTATCGAAGATGAGATGATCCTCCGAGTAGGTAAGGGCCATGCGAGGCTGATGGGAGTAATCCCTTATGTGTCTCTATAGTGATATTAGATTGTGAGCTCTTGGGGTGGGACGTTGTGTATGCTGCTCTGTGATTTGTGCCGTTGTTGGCTTTGCCTCATGACTGGCCTTTGTTTTAGGGTCCCGTGGGCGCGACAAAGGTGAATTCTCCAACTTACAAGGTATCTCGGCTTCCAGTAACAACCGTATCATGGTGGCGGACAGTAACAATCAGTGTATACAGGTAGCGTATTATCCTCTGTTATTGTCACAGCCGCTCATCCACCTGGTGTCGCTCATCCGGTTCTTCCTATTCCCACTGCAGGTCTTTTCCAATGAGGGGCAGTTTAAGCTGCGATTTGGTGTACGGGGCAGATCACCGGGGCAGCTGCAGCGTCCTACAGGCGTGGCCGTGGACATGAACGGGGACATCATTGTGGCGGATTATGACAATCGCTGGGTCAGCATTTTCTCTCCTGAGGGGAAGTTTAAGGTGAGATCTGATCCTGGAGTTGCGCATTGTGGTCTTGTCACCACGTAGAGCAGAACGTCCCGACCGCTTTCTCCAGTCACCCCCCCCCCCCCCCATGCTTGATGTCACTCATGTGGTCTGGATATCTCGTCCTGTGTTAGGCCCCATGCACACGAGCGTAAAACCGTGGACCGTGACACGGTCCGCGGTTTTACGGACCCATTCAGTTCTATTGGCCGCAGGACGCCTTTCCGTATTGTGGGTGTCCGTGCTGTAGAACTGTGTCGGGAATTATGGAGAATGTCCGTTTTTTTTCGTGTTTTACGGGCCATGCTCCCATACAGTGTATAGGAGCACGGTCTTAAAATGCGGGCGGACATCCGTGCCCCCAATTGTGGGCCGCGATTATTGGCACGGTCATGTGCATGGGGCGTTACTTCTGGCTGACTGTCTGTCTATCCTGTGGTCTCTATATGCCATCATGTGTCTCTACTGGCTGTCTCTCTCACACCTTACCAACTCTCTCATTTTACCATGTGTCACTTCTAGACGTCTCTCTCGCATCTGACCATGTGTCTGTTCTGGCCGTCTGTCTCTCTGACTCCCACTCTCTGATCCTACCATAACTGTCTCTCTTCCATGTGTCACTTCTAGTCGTCTCTCTCGCATCTGACCATGTGTCGGTTCTAGCCGGCTGTCTTTCTGACTCCCGCTCTCTTATTCTACCATAACGGTCTCTCTTCCATGTGAAGTGTCTGCATCTGACCATGTGTCAGTTTTGACTGTCTCTCGTTGGGTCTTTCTCTCATTGTCGCTTTCTGCCCGTTGTCTATAGAACAAGGTGGGTGTCGGGCGTCTTATGGGTCCTAAGGGAGTTGCCGTGGACCGAAATGGCCATTTGATTGTTGTGGACAACAAGTCCTGCTGTATCTTCATCTTCCAGTCCAATGGGAAGTTAGTGGGGAGATTTGGAGGGCGCAATCCTGGAGATAAGCAGCAAACCGGAAGTCTTGATGGTAACTATGACTGTGGTTGGTGGAGCCTTCTGAGTGGGAGGAGCATAAATGCAGGAAGCTGGGTCCTTATGTAGTAATGGGTGGAGCCTGGTATAGATGATGGGCGGAGCTGTTTGCGCTAGATTGTGGGCGGGGCTTGTCATGTTGTGGGTCTTTGCTTTGTATATGATTTGGCGCTCACTGTCCGCTGTGTTTCTAGGTCCCCATTTTGTTGCCGTCAATAACAAGAATGAGATTATAGTGACTGATTTCCACAACCATTCAGTGAAGGTGAGTGAATATCACAACGTGCGGCACCCGCCGTACCCTACATGATCCACTATGGAGGCTGCGCTATCCCGGGTAGTCGCGGCTCCAGACCCCTGTGGTTCCTGACTTACAGCTGAAGAGGGGTCCGCCTGTGGTCTTCCGCAGTAATCGCTGTAGTGTGTGGAGACTTTCTTCTTGATGTGTATGATGAGGTTCCACCCCAGTCCTGGTTGACTCTCCACTGTCCTCTCTGTCTATGCAGGTGTACAGCGCAGAAGGAGAATTCCTCTATAAGTTTGGCTCTCACGGAGAGGGGAACGGTCAGTTTAACGCTCCCACCGGAGTCGCTGTGGATTCTAATGGAAACATTATTGTGGCTGACTGGGGAAACAGTCGGATTCAGGTGTGGACCAGATATTAGGGTGGGGGGGGGGGCTGCTCAGACATTCTGCATGCTCTCTTGTTAGGTGGGGGGGGGGGGTTCATGGAAGAGAAGGATTACAGAGGGCTGAATGTAATGGTGGGATAATGTCAGGACTGAACTGTTGGGGTGGGGGATATTTCCCAGTTGCTCGGAGTACACTGTATATAGTAGCCGTGGTGTGGAGCCCCCCGCGCAGCGTGCACACCTCCACTGAGGCCATTATTGATGTCTTGTCTTCCTCCTCTTTTCTCTCTCGTCCTCCATGTTCCATCCCAGGTGTTTGACAGCTCCGGCTCATTTCTGTCCTATATTAACACCATGGCTGACCCCCTGTATGGCCCTCAAGGGCTGGCGCTCACCTCTGATGGTCATGTGGTGGTTGCTGACTCGGGAAACCATTGCTTCAAGGTCTACAGGTATCTGCAGTGATGTTGTTGGGACAGGAGGCTCGATGGGCACAGCTG
The DNA here is from genome assembly GCF_050947455.1 of Rhinoderma darwinii. Taxonomy (NCBI): domain Eukaryota; kingdom Metazoa; phylum Chordata; class Amphibia; order Anura; family Rhinodermatidae; genus Rhinoderma; species Rhinoderma darwinii. Next base: position 184,155 of record NC_134688.1, read on the forward strand.
TCCGTGCCGTGTACATGACGTCTGCCCGCTCTCTGTTTATTCATCCTGAAGTGGTGTTTCCTTGTCCATTCTAAGCCGCCAGTGCCAACTCCATGTCCTAGTGCCAGCCGCTGCGGTGCCCTTCTGTGTTCTGCCAAACGACTTCTGCTCCGCACAATTGACGTCTGTCGCCCTCTGTCCCCACCTCCAGCTTCCTTCTGTCCTCTCCCGGAGTTCTACCTGCTCCTTTATCTCCCCGTGCGCCTGCTCTAATCTCCCCTGAGAACGCTGTGCTATGGACGCTGCTAAATGTTTACTACGTGTAAGAGGATCGTGGACGAGCCGTTGTTTACAGGCGTCTCCTACGAGCCGAGGGATGGGCCTCTTAGATGAAAGACTGGTGGAATTTATCTGCACCATGTGGCTGATGACAATGATGGTTGCTCTCTGAAATTTGCACTGATAATTACATGTTATGATGGGAGTCGATGTGACGAGCGGTTCCCAGACACTACAGTCAGTGGCCACGTTATAGGCAGAGCCCGTACCCCGTGTCTGCCAGTAGTATGTGCTCCGGATGTGTGGATTTCCACCTTACAGGACACATGGCTCGACGCTCTAGAGGTGGCCACAAGAATGCAGGAGGAGAAAGGTAAACAGGGTCCCAACCGGTTACAGGGTTTCCCAGCATGCAGTTGTACATGGCGGCATCCTGCCATAGAGCAGATGACAGGGCCCGGTCCAGGTCTGATTCAGATAGCGCTGCATTGCCTGGCACAGCCCATTCTCTGCCACCTCCTGGTATCCTCCATGTGTACCCTGCTCCTCATCCTTCTACTGAATACGCAGCAGCCTTTCATGGGCGCTGTAGTAGACACAGTCGGCTAAATACTGGGGGCAGCGCCCATGTCCATGAGGTTATGGAATCTGCGGTAATAACGCCTGTGTGACTGCGCCCTGAGACTAGACCCGGGTGACATCCGGAACTATTTTTCTGTATGTTGTCATTTTCGTTGTCATTTCATCAGCCGTGTTCCGCGGTGTAGACCCTGCCGGGCTAATGGTTTAATGGCTTACCTCGTGCCAAATACTGCAGAGCTGGTGGCAGTCCAGCATGGCTGCCATATGTCTCCACCTTCTGCTCTTCTCCCAGTCCTGCCCCACGATCCTGAGGCTGCTGGAGAAAGTGTGTCAGTGTTTGGGGGTTTTGCCATCTGCATTTCATTTTTTTTTTTTATTATTCTAAATTTTTATTTTTAAATGTTCATTGTATTTGTATTTTGTTTTTTACATTTGTTTTCTACGCACTGAATGTAACTGCTTCTCGCCATGTCACAAGCACGTAAAACCATCAACCCCAGTGGCCGAGCCGGTGAGGATACAATATGGTTACCAGTAAGTGACGGGGTGCGGGGTGAAGGATGGCTGAACGAGGGTCTGAGGCCACAGGACGGTGGGCACAATGAAGAGCGGATGTGTCCAGGGGTGAAGGATGGCTGAACCAGGGTCTGAGGCAGCAGGACGGTGGGCACAATGAAGAGCGGATGTGTCCAGGGGTGAAGGATGGCTGAACCAGGGTCTGAGGCAGCAGGACGGTGGGCACAATGAAGAGCGGATGTGTCCAGGGGTGAAGGATGGCTGAACCAGGGTCTGAGGCAGCAGGACGGGGGGCGCAATGAAGAGCGGATGTGTCCAGGGGTGAAGGATGGCTGAACCAGGGTCTGAGGCAGCAGGACGGGGGGCGCAATGAAGAGCGGATGTGTCCAGGGGTGAAGGATGGCTGAACCAGGGTCTGAGGCAGCAGGACGGGGGGCGCAATGAAGAGTGGATGTGTCCAGGGGTGAAGGATGGCTGAACCAGGGTCTGAGGCAGCAGGACGGGGGGCGCAATGAAGAGCGGATGTGTCCAGGGGTGAAGGATGGCTGAACCAGGGTCTGAGGCAGCAGGACGGTGGGCACAATGAAGAGCGGATGTGTCCAGGGGTGAAGGATGGCTGAACCAGGGTCTGAGGCAGCAGGACGGGGGGCGCAATGAAGAGTGGATGTGTCCAGGGGTGAAGGATGGCTGAACCAGGGTCTGAGGCAGCAGGACGGGGGGCGCAATGAAGAGCGGATGTGTCCAGGGGTGAAGGATGGCTGAACCAGGGTCTGAGGCAGCAGGACGGGGGGCGCAATGAAGAGCGGATGTGTCCAGGGGTGAAGGATGGCTGAACCAGGGTCTGAGGCAGCAGGACGGTGGGCACAATGAAGAGCGGATGTGTCCAGGGGTGAAGGATGGCTGAACCAGGGTCTGAGGCAGCAGGACGGTGGGCACAATGAAGAGCGGATGTGTCCAGGGGTGAAGGATGGCTGAACCAGGGTCTGAGGCAGCAGGACGGGGGGCGCAATGAAGAGTGGATGTGTCCAGGGGTGAAGGATGGCTGAACCAGGGTCTGAGGCAGCAGGACGGGGGGCGCAATGAAGAGCGGATGTGTCCAGGGGTGAAGGATGGCTGAACCAGGGTCTGAGGCAGCAGGACGGGGGGCGCAATGAAGAGCGGATGTGTCCAGGGGTGAAGGATGGCTGAACCAGGGTCTGAGGCAGCAGGACGGGGGGTGCAATGAAGAGCGGATGTGTCCAGGGGTGAAGGATGGCTGAACCAGGGTCTGAGGCAGCAGGACGGGCGCAATGAAGAGCGGATGTGTCCAGGGGTGAAGGATGGCTGAACCAGGGTCTGAGGCAGCAGGACGGGGGGGGGGGGGCAATGAAGAGCTGATGTGTCCAGGGGTGAAGGAATCTGCAGGACGCATGGCATAAAACATGGCAGGAATGATTATTAGTGGGCAATGTGCAGATGTAGCAGAGCTGAATGTCGTCATACTCTATATGGCTATGCATTGCTTGTCCATTGTGTAAGTAGGGATAATGCGGTAGATGTTACGTGCAGTCCCATGTAACACAATACCCAATACGTGGTGATATCAATGTCAGATGACAACTTCCGCTCTGCTCCAATATGCTGCTTTACAGGTGGAGTGTGAGTGAATGAAGCTACATCTCTGCGATGGGGTCATCTGTGAGGAGGGGTTTCCTGCTTTCTCTTGATGGATCTGATCCTGTTTCGGCTCAGACCGGCCGTTGACAAGTAGCGGTCACTCGTCTGGTTTCTTACAGTTATTATCAAATCTAGATGCTAAAACAATATCCTGTAAGACTGGATTCAGACGAGCATGTTCGGTCCGTAATGGACGGACGTATTTCGGCCGCAAGTCCCGGACCGAACACACTGCAGGGAGCCGGGCTCCTAGCATCATACTTATGTACGACGCTAGGAGTCCCTGCCTCTCCGGGGAACTACTGTCCCGTACTGAAAACATTATTACAGCGAGGCAGGGACTCCTAGCATTGTACATAACTATGATGATAGGAGCCCGGCTCCCTGCACTGAGTTCAGTCCGGGACTTGGGGCCGGAATACGTCCGTCCATTACGGACATAATGTGCTCGTGTGAATCCAGCCTAAGTGTTACCCCCCCCCCCCCCCCACACACACCTGCTGCTGCGATCAGAGTACGAGCGCCGATTGACCCGACTACCAACTCTACAAACCCCAAGTGTCTGCTCGTGGAGAGGGAGCCCTGAGGTCGTGGTCTGCGCTGCGCGGCGGCACTTTTATGGCGCAGTCTTATGTTCCATTCGTGTTTTAGCTTCATATTTACTGCAAAGATAACAAACCAGGATGGGAATTAGTCGGGGGGAAAGCAGGAACCCCTCCCCCACAGCAGCCATGTCTTACTCTCCTGGGATGTGGCGCAGCTCTGGGCCTCGTTCACACTTGTGCGCTTCGGTCAGTATTTTGCATCAGTATTTGGAAGCTAAAACCAGGAGTGGGAAATAAACAGGGAAGACGAGGAATGGAAGACTTGTTCGTTTTCTGTGTTTAGGATCCACTGGCTACTAAATCCTGAATAAAATACGGCTATGTGAATGAGGCCAACGCCGCAGTGACTCGTCCCGAATGTTGTGCGTTTGATGTGGCAGTGTGTAGGATTGTAGAAGTCCCATCATACAATGCGGCAGAGAATTGCGCACTTTTCAGGGCCTGCGGCCGGGTCCATCACAGCAATAGAAGCCGCTCCAGCCACATTGACCACAACTGCCTCCATAACGGACCACAGCCACCAATCACAGCAGAGCCCGCCTCTATTACTGGTTCTGCCACGCCTCTTTGGTATGTATCCGCTCCTGTGGTCACAGACATTAGAGTGTAAGCTCAGGGGCCCAGGATCAAGGTTGCAGGACCAGGTGTGCATGAGTGAGATGGTGGGGGTGATTGTACAGGGTGACGCTGGGACCTGTGGCTCTATTGTATGGTCCTGACTATTGGACCTTTGTATTATACACCTTGGATGAAGACAGGATTGAACAGCTCGCTGCAAATAAACCCTCTCTCACCGTGCTCCTCTGGTCACTTCTTGTCTGAAATGTACAATACTCGCAGGTGTGTGCTCTGCTACAGTGCATTGTGGGAAATGTAGTGCTTCTCGGACGCAGTAAAAAAAATAACAAATTGCAGCACAAAACTTGATCACAGATCCAAAGGGCAGCAACAGAATTGTGAGCGCAGCTCCGGATGGGACTTGAGATCAGCACAAGATACGTTAATGTGTTACCCAAGTCACAACCACAAAGTTTTATTTAGCTGAATGGTATTGGCACCCAAATCCTGCCGCTGAAACCACGGAGCGGAGTCACTCTATATAGTATAGGAAATGTACTCCACCTGCAGAAGGTGATTGTACAATGATGACTACTCCCTGCAGGATCCTGAGAGGACCTCAATGATGTTACATGGAGTAAATCCCTAATTTTTGTGTCCGTTCAGCCTCTGGTTCATCATTTTTACCAGATTATCCGCCGTGCACCTGACTACTGTGTAGTCGGATCGGTAATTAACGTACGGCTGACACAGTTACAGGTCATGGATATCGCAGCTGCTTAAAAGAGTTTTCCCACAATTAATATGTATCACATATCCGCAGCGTAGGAGATAAATGTATGATCGCTGGGACCCCCACTGACCTCTAGAACGGGAGTCCTGACCCTGTTTCTCCTTACTGCATGATGACAGTGCGGTATTTGTAATGGAGCGGCGGTCGCGCACGAACGTTGCCAAATTCAATGTCTAATGGGCCGACAAAAACAGCCAAGTAAAGCACCCGGCTGTTTCCATCATTCCCACAGTCTGTGAATTGAGCGGCAGCTCCTACGTGCGACTGCTCCTCCATTCAAAATCCTCACTGCGATGGTGTGGTGCGGAAGAATGTGGATCGGGATCCCCATTCTAGAGACGGGTGGGGCCTCCAGCGATCATACATTTGTCCTGTGGGTATGTGATAAATGTTCATTGTGGGAAAATCCCTTTAATGCTTCTGGAACACATAAACACCAGGAGGGGCATCTGTCACCCACCTGCACCACTTTTCTGGTGTAACTTGCTGCAAATTTCTGTCTAAAATATCTTAAAATATATTTATCAATCATTTGCGCCTTTTCCCCTTTTAGTTTTGCATTGTCCTGATCACTTTTCAGTTTGACAAATAAATCTGGCCCGGTCACCTGTCAGTGTTCTTATTATCTGCTAGATCTGCCCCGGTCACCTGTAAGTGTTGCTAGCTCTGCCCCGGTCACCTGTAAGTGTTATCTGCTCGATCTGCCCAGGTCACCTGTAAGTGTTATTATCTGCTGGATCTACTCCGGTCACCTGTAAGTGTTATTATTATCTGCTCGATCTGCCCCATTCACCTGTAAAAGTGTTAGTACACTCCTCAACATTTAAATTACAACACCCAAGAAGGACAAGCTTTAAGGTTCCGTAAATCGACGAAGTAGCCGGTGTCACTAAGATCTGCAAATAATGACATTTTCAAGAACCTCGCTCCAATATGTGGAATGTGGGGGCATAAAACCCAGATTCAAAGCAAAGTTCTTTTAGCCACATGAAACCTCAAAAATCGGATCGCGTGGTGTGGGATGATTGTGCGATGCCTCCTGCTCAACGTGCCAGTTATCGCTACTTGTCACAAATTGAGAGGGACAGAATCCTTGACCTGAGGTACCTTGGTTTATCACTCCGGCAGATCACTGGGCACCTAGACCGAGATGTCAGCACTGCTCGACATTGTGTGTCCCGGAGGTTGGGAGAACAACAACGAACGGGAATGACAGCAAGAGGTGCGCGGAGGCAAACCTCTGCACAGACGGATCGTCTGATTGGAAGAATGATTCACGTACTGATCCATTCTGTACTGCAAGTGAAATTGGATGTCACATCCCAAGCCTAGGGCGGCAACCAGTTTCCACATAAACCATCAGAAGGTGTTTACACGATACTGGGCTATGAGCCAGACGACCAGCTACAGGTGTTCCATTGACCACATGTCACCACTCTCAAACGCTATCATGGTGCACGGCAATGAAGGCTGGAAAGGAGGTCTATTGTAATGTCTGTGTTAGCTGACCAAGAACTCCTTCCATCCAGTCGACGACCTTCTCTCCAGAGATATCTGCACATGTGGCAGTCCTGTTCCACATTGACAACCAGGGTGCGCTCAGTCCAGACAAGGAGCCAGGTCGCACGCAGGTGGGAGATTGAGCTGATTGCCCCCAGAGCACCCTGTACTATAAGAAGAACCCAGCCCCTTCCTGCTATGCCTGAGCCTTGTTGCCGTTATCCTAGTATGTGTATGCAAATGGTCTAAGTGTTTTCCAGTGTTCCCCGTTCCTGTATTCTGTGCTATCCTGGTCAAGTACCGTGTTGAGCAGAAGTCGGTCTGTGCTTTGTGCCACGCCTGGCGCCTGCCTGCTGCCTAGTCCCAGCCGAGTCTATCTTCTGTCTGAGCTACCACAGGTACACTATACGAACTATAGACTGTGTCCTGTTGGCCAGCTGCCATACCGTCAAGGCGGTACAGCCCAGTGGGTCCACATACCCAACGTTACATTAGGCTCAGGCCATGGATCCCACTGGTCAAGACCATGACGACGTCACAGGAGATGCGGGCGAATATGCTAGACCTCCAGTCTCGACACGACCAACTCCTCCAGGCATTGAACATTATTGCACGTTGGCTGAAGGTGCAAGCGGTCGTTCCTCCTACTACACCTCCTGGCAGTACTGATCCTCCGACTACACCTCCTGGAAGTGCTGATCCCCGATTTTCTTTGCCACTTCCTGACTGCTATGATGGAGACGTGAGGACCTGCCGTGGATGTTTGAACCAGTGCTAGATCCACTTTAGCCTGTATTCAAGGGCATTCTCATCTGATGGCGTAAGGGTCGCGTTCATCATCTCACGGGCAGGGCCCTTGCATGGACGAACCCTATCTGGGAGAGACAAGGACCAGAGATCCGTGACTTCCAAGGGTTCCTACGGACATTTCGCACAGTGTTTGAGGAGCCTGGACGAGTCTCGTCTGCAGCCGCCTCCTTTCTGAAACTATGCCAGGGAGACACCTCCGTGGGCGGGTACACAATCCACTTCCGCACCCTGGCGGGATAACTGTTGTGGAACAATGAGGCCCTGGTGGCTACATTCTGGCAGGGACTGTCCTAGGATTAAGGACGAGCTGGCCGCCCGAGATCTAGCCTGGATGCCATCATCCTTCTGGCCGCCCGGATTGATATAAGGATCCGAGAATGGTTCCAATAAGCTCCATGTGGAGTTGTTCAGATAGCACTAGTTTTTCTCAGGTGCTCAGAATAGGGTCCCAACCCAGTTGAAGGAATGGGAAGAATTGTATTCAGCACACTTTTGGATTAGGTAAAGTGAATTTTATTTAGATTTATTTTTTTTTATCGTGTTGCCAGTGGCTATATGTGCAATGTTTCGGTCGTTAGACCTTCATCGGGCACTAGAGAGACATATACATGTAATTTAGTACAATTTAAATAGATACCATAAGCGAATACAGGATGTATAGTATTAAACACCAAGGCAACGGGCGGGAGACCGGACTGGAGGAAGCAGGAAGTTGTCGGTAAGTATGAAAGTCTTTTATTTTTATTTTTTACAGGTTTATACTGATCGGTAGTCACTGTCCAGGGTGCTGAAAGAGTTACTGCCGATCAGTTAACTCTTTCAGCTCCCTGGACAGTGACTATTTACTGACGTCGCTTAGCAACGCTGCCGTAATGACGGGTGCACACATGTAGCCACCCGTCATTACGAGAGCTCCATAGACTTCTATGGACTGTCCGTGCCGTTATTACGGCCTGAAATAGGACATGTTCTATCTTTTTCAACGGCACGGGCACCTTCCCGTGAGAAAACGGGAAGGCACCCGTCGCCAATAGAAGTCTATGAGCCCGTTATTAGGGGTCGTAATCACGACCCGTAATAACGGGAGTTTTTACGGTCGTGTGCATGAGGCCTAAGTTGTAGTTTAGGAAGCATGTAGACGATGCAACACATAGTGTGTAGTAGGACATAGTAACATATCAGGCAGAAAAATGAACAAGGAGGCAGCACTTCCAAAATGTAGAAAAACCTTAATTCACCCATGCAACGTTTCAATCCCTCAGGATCTTTCTCAAGCATGCTTGAGAAAGATCCTGAGGGATTGAAACATTGCATGGGTGAATTAAGGTTTTTCTACATTTTGGAAGTGCTGCCTCCTTGTCCATTTTTCTGCTTGATATTGAGGACCTTGGACCAGGTTCTGAAGAGGCGTGCACCCTCCTGGCGGTTCGGTGCTGTGGTAACTCCACTTTTTATAGTAACATATCAATCTGTCATAATATAATATATTGGTGAAACCTACAGGGTGTCCATTAGGGTAAAGGGCTGGATAGTCTTAAGTATGGTGAATGCTAAAAAGATCAATCATACCAACAGCATGACATAATGACAAGCAGGACATACATGCCCCAGTCCTGGACTGGAATTCTGGAGAGGTTCTCCGGTGGGGTCCCGAGTGTCTCAACCGCTGCCTGGTACAGATTAGTTTGGCTCCGTCTCCTCTGCCTCAGTCCTTGGCAGGATTGCCTGGTCATTATTCTGCATTCTCCAATGTCTTCAGCAAGAAAGAGGCGGAGTCGTTGCCCCCACTCCGGGAGTATGACTGTCCTATCGACCTAGTTCCTGGTGCATCCCTTCCCCGTGGTAGGGTATATCCTCTCCGTGCCAGACACTCTGTCCATGTCCACCTATGTGAAAGAGAACTTGGAGAGGGTATTCTTACGGAAATCTTCCTCCCCGGCAGGAGCCGGGTTCTTCGTCGAGAAAAAGGATGGTTCCCTGCATCCACTAACGAGGTCTCAACCAGATCACGTTAAAAAGAAATCTGTATCCGTTGCCTTTGATTTCTGAACTGTTTCATCGCATACGTGGAGCTAAGATTTTTTCAAAGCTAGACCGGCGTGGGGCTTACAACCTAATCCGGATTCGCGAGGGTGACAAATGGAAGACGGCATTTAACACCTGTGAGGGACACTATGAATATCTAGTAATGCCATTCGGTCTGTGTAATGCTCCTGCGGTCTTCCAGGAGTTCATTAATGACATCTTCCGTGACCTCTATGTATGTGTTGTAGTCTATCTTGATTTTTTCTCCAGATCCAATGACTCATCGGAGGCATGTCCGTCAAGTTTTGCTTAGGTTAAAAGAGAATAGTCTGTATGCCAAGTTGTAGAAGTGCGTGTTTGACAAAGATGCTCTACCCTTCCTGGGCTACTTCATCTGGAATCAAGGTCTCAAGGTGGATCCTGAAAAGGTGAAGGCCGTCCTGGAATGACCACGCCCTCAAGGCTTGAGGGCCATACAGCGCTTCCTGAGATTCGCCAATTTCTACAGACCGTTCATTCCAAACATTTCCTCACTGACATCTCGTATCTCTAACCTCACAAAGAAAGGCATGAACGCCAGGGTGTGGACTCCAGAGATGGAAGCCGCATTTAATAGCCTGAAGAGTGCCTTCGCGTCAGCCTCGATCCCCCATCATCCAGATGTTTCTCAACAGTTCTCATTGGAGGTGGATGCCTCCTCTGTCAGTGCTGGTGCACTCCTGTTCCAGAGAGGTTCCAAGGGCAAGTCAATGGTATGTGCTATTACTCTAAGCTCTTCTCTTGCGCAGAACGCAATTACTCGATTGAGGATCGGGAGTTACTGGCCATCAAATTGGCTCTGGAGGCGTGGAGACATTTAGAGGGTACAGCTCATCCCATCCTGATATTTACGGACCACAAGAACCTCACTTATCTCCAGACGGCCCAACGACTGAACCCCCGTCAGGCCAGGTGATCGCTGTTCTTTGCCCGGTTCCAGTTTGAGCTCCACTACCGTCCGGCCGACAAGAATGTGAGGGCCGATGCCTTGTCCAAGTCGACACTATGGAGTCTCCACAGAATATTATTAACCCATCCTACATCATCCCTGTCAACCATCTGCAAGTTAGAGACCTTCCCCCGGGGAGGACTTTTGTGCATCTGGCAGACAGAAGAAGAATCCTCCACTGGGGAGGATAGTTCCAAATTGGCAGGTCACGCGGGTGTCCGTAAGACCCGAGACCTGATCGCTCATCCGTTCTGGTGACCCACGCTGCCCAAAGACATCACAGACGTTGTTTCCTCCTGCACGGTGTGCGCAGCAAATAAAGTTGCCCACTCCAAACCGGCAGGCCTGCTCCAGCCGTTGCCCGATGCCCCCTGGCAACATATTGCTATGGACTTTGTCACTGACCTGCCTCTCTCTCTGCCGGATGCAGTACTGTCTGGGTGGTGGTGGACCGATTTTCGAAGATGGCTCACTTCGTTCCGCTGACCGGTCTACCTTCTGCATCTCGACTGGCCGCTCTTGTCATCCAACAAATCTTCTGCCTGCACGGCTTGCCGCGGCATATTGTGTCAGATCGGGGGGTTCAGTTCACCTCAAGGTTCTGGAGAGCACTCTGCGGACTCCTCGGTATGAAGTTGGACTTTTCCCTCAGTCCAATGGTCAAGTCGAGAGGATCAACCAAATCATGGAGAACTACTTACGACACTTCATCTCCATGCAGCATGATGACTGGGTGCAGCCTCTTCCTTGGGCCGAGATCTCGTATAATAATCATACTAGCGAGCCCACAAGAAATACACCGTTCTTCATAGTTTACGGCCAACACGCACGACTCCCTCTCCCTGTGTCTATTATGGCCAAAGTGCCCGCAGCAGATTCTGCTTTTAGGAAATTCCTGCAGATCTGGCAGCAGACCTGATCCTCCATTCTGCTGGCGATGGACCACATGAAACGTAAGGCAGATACAAGGAGAAAAGAACCTCCCCAGTTTTCTCCAGGTATCAAGGTCTGGCTGTCCTCCAGAAATATCCGGCTGAGGATGCCATCTTACAAGTTTGCTCCCAGGTTCCTCGGACCCTTCGAGATCTTAGAACAGATTAACCCGGTCTCCTACAAGCTTCAGCTGCCTCCTACCCTCCGGGTCCCCAACTCCCGGGACACCAAAAAAGTAAGAGGAAGAACCTTTTATTTAGTAGATTGGAGGGGGTTTGGTCCAGAAGAGAGGTCCTGGGAGCCAGAGGAGAATCTCAATGCTCCTACCCTCATTAAGAAGATTCTCGTTCTAGCCCCAAGAGGAGGGGGCATACTGTAACGTCTGTGGTCGCTAACCACAAACTCCTTCCAACCAGTCGATGCCCTTCTCTCCAGAGATGTCTGCACATGTGGCCAGCCTGTTCCACAGTGACCACCAGGGTGTAATCGCGAGCTCAGTCCAGTCAAGGAGCCAGGTCGCACACAGGTGGGAGATTGAGCTGATTGCTCACAGAGCACCCTGGACTATAAGAAGGGCCCAGCCCCTTCCTGCCATGCCTGAGCCTTGTCGTTATCCTAGTGTGTCTATGCAAATGGTCTCCTAAGTGTTTTCCAGTTCCCAGTGTTCCCCGTTCCTGCTACCTGTAACCTGTATCCCGTGCTATCCTGGTCAAGTGCCATGTTGAGCTGAAGTCGTGCTATGCTGTGTACCACGCCTGTCCTGCTGTGCCACGCCTGACTTCTGTCTAGTCCCAGCCGAACCTGTCTTGCTACTGTCTGAGCTACCACAGGTACACTATACGAACTATTGACTGACCTGTTGGCCAGCTGCCATACCGACAAGGCGGTACGGCCCATTGGGTCCACACACCCAACGTGACATCTATCCTCTTTAGCGATGAGTTCCGCTTTTTTCTTAGATGCAATGATAGGCGGAGATTGGTCTGTAGACCATGTGGGCAACGCCATGAAGAGGCCTTCACACGGAAATGTCACACCGGTCCTACTCCTGGGATTATGGCGTGAGGTGGCATCATTTTCAGTAGCCCAACCCCTTCTAGTCTTCGTTTCAGGTACACTAAGGCCCCATGCACACGACCGTAAAATTCCCCATAATTACAGACCATAATTATGGGCCCATTAATTTCTATGACCGACAGACCCCTTCCCGTATGTCTCTGGGAGGGTGTCCGTGCCGTAGAAACCTGCTGAAAAATATAGGCCATGTCCTATTTTTTTATTTTACGGACCGTGCTCCTATACTTTATAATGGGAGCACAGCCTGTAAAAATGGCCGGCTGCCCGCTTCCGTCCACGTAATTATGGGTCGTAATTACGGGCACGGTATTGTGCATGGAGCCTAACCGCTCGGCTTTACCTTGATTTGGTCATGGAACCGGTGGTACGGCCATTTCTCCAAAGTGTTCCAGAAGCGGTTTTCCAACAGGACAATGCCAGGCCACATGTTGCTCGTGCTACTGTGAGCAGCCTGTGTGGCTTAACATGGCCTGCAGCGTCTCCGGACTTGTCTCCCATCGAGTAGATCTGGGACGTCATTGATCGGCAATTGCAAAGGAAGCGAACAGCAGCCAATCTTGATTATTTGTGAGCCCGTGCATTCAGCGTGGCATAACATTCCTCAGAAAAACATTAATAACCTTATTGATAGCTGCCAAGAAGTGGAAGTGCGGGGATTTCTGTGCATGGCACCAATACTCCATACTGAATAAATCAAGATGTTTGGAATACTTTGTTTCCATTTTTTTTTATCATGTGCATATCATTAACATGTCATTAACACATCTACCCATCCTGTGATTTCCACAATTCCGAAACTTTTCCTTCGTGGTGTTGCAATTTCAACGTTGAGAAGTGTATTATCTGCTAGATCTGCCCCGGTCACCTGTAAGTTTTATTATTATCTGCTAGATCTGCCCGGTCAAGTGTAAGTGCTATTATTATCTATGAAATCTGTCCTGGTCACCTGTAAGTGGTATTAACTACGAGATCTGCCCCGGTCACCTGTAAGTGCGATGATCATTTGTGCTAGATCTGCCGCGGTCACCTGTAAGTGTTATTATTATCTGCTAGATCTGCCCCGGTCACCTGTAAGTTTTATCATTATCTACAAGATCTGTCTTGGTCACCTGTAAGTGCTATTATTATCTGCTAGATCTGCCCTGGTCACCTGTAAGTATTCTTGTCTGATAGATCTGCCCCGGTCACGTGTAAGTTCTATTATTATCTACGAGATCTGTCCTGATCACCTGTAAGTGTTATTATCTGCTGGATCTGCGCCGATCAACTGTAGGTGTTATTATTGTGAAGCGGTAGACACATAACCTACAAAGCAAAACTTCCAAGTGCTAAAGCTTGTGGCGTGTTAATCGCCTATTCCCTTATGTCCTGCAGCAGCACAAGAATGTGGTATCTCTGCCCCTGTGAACTAGTAGGACAGATGGAATGTTTAATTTAATCAAACTAATCAACTAGAGTCACCTCCCTACATAAGGATGTGTCGCCCCTCCTACCATGTGGTTTTTTTCGGTCCCGTGGTCTTGTATCGATGGTGTGCTGCTTGTTTGCTTTGTGTTACTGGTTTTATGTTATGCTGGACATTCATGGGAGATGTACAGGGGGGGGGGGTGCTTTAACCCTCTGCAAGCTGGAGACTGCTGCTGTAACCTGCTATTAGGGTTTAGCTGTCGTTACAATAAAATGCACCTTACACTTTTTTCTCCCTCTAGGAAGCGGAGGGCAGAAGTTCCCGGAGAGTTCAGCGTTTCTTAAATAAGAGTCTTTGAGAAGGTTTAGTATGGGGAGCTGTCCTCTTCCGTCCGTTCACGTCTGCGTTTAGTCTGAACACATTGCTGCACGGCCTCATTGAGCGCAGCTATTGCTTTGTAGAACTAATTATTTCTTAGACGCCTTCACCATGTTCTGGCGACAGAGATTGGAGGAGACTCATCAGAAGCAGCCGCCTGCTAGAGAAGGAGCAATGTACTCAGACGTATTGGAGCGTGTCCGCCGCGTAGGACATTGGAGCGTGTTCGCCGCGTAACACGTATTGGAGCTTGTCCGCCGTGTAACACGTATTGGAGCGTGTCCGCCACGTACATATTGAAGCGTGTCCGGCGCGTAACGCGTATTGGAGCGTGTCCGCCGTGTAACGCGTATTGGAGCGTGTCCGCCGCGTAACGCGTATTGGAGCGTGTCCGCCGCGTAACGCGTATTGGAGCGTGTCCGCCGCGTAACGCGTATTGGAGCGTGTCCGCCGCGTAACGCGTATTGGAGCGTGTCCGCCGCATAACGCGTATTGGAGCGTGTCCGCCGCGTAAAACGTATTGGAGCGTGTCCGCCGCGTAGGACATTGGAGCGTGTTCGCCGCGTAACACGTATTGGAGCGTGTCCGCCGTGTAACACGTATTGGAGCGTGTCCGCCGCGTACATATTGAAGCGTGTCCGCCGCGTAACGCGTATTGGAGCGTGTCCGCCGCGTAACGCGTATTGGAGCGTGTCCGCCGCGTAACGCGTATTGGAGCGTGTCCGCCGCGTAACGCGTATTGGAGCGTGTCCGCCGCGTAACGCGTATTGGAGCGTGTCCGCCGCGTAACGCGTATTGGAGCGTGTCCGCCGCGTAACGGAGCGTGTCCGCCGCGTAACGCGTATTGGAGCGTGTCCGCCGCGTAACGCGTATTGGAGCGTGTCCGCCGCGTAAAACGTATTGGAGCGTGTCCGCCGCGTAAAGCGTATTGGAGCGTGTCCGCCGCGTAACGCGTATTGGAGCGTGTCCGCCGCGTAGGACGTATTGGAGCGTGTCCGCCGCGTAACGCGTATTGGAGCGTGTCCGCCGCGTAACGCGTATTGGAGCGTGTCCGCCGCGTAACGCGTATTGGAGCGTGTCCGCCGCGTAACGCGTATTGGAGCGTGTCCGCCGCGTAACGCGTATTGGAGCGTGTCCGCCGCGTAACGCGTATTGGAGCGTGTCCGCCGCGCAACGCGTATTGGAGCGTGTCCGCCGCGCAACGCGTATTGGAGCGTGTCCGCCGCGTAACGCGTATTGGAGCGTGTCCGCCGCGTAACGCGTATTGGAGCGTGTCCGCCGCGTAACGCGTATTGGAGCGTGTCCGCCACGTAGGACGTATTGTAGCGTGTCCGCCGCGTAGGACGTATTGTAGCGTGTCCGTCGTGTAACACGTATTGGAGCGTGTCCGCCGCGTAGGACATATTGGAGCGTGTCCGCCGTGTAACACGTATTGGAGCGTGTCCGCTGCGTAGGACGTATTGTAGCGTGTCCGCCGCGTAGGACGTATTGTAGCGTGTCCGTCGTGTAACACGTATTGGAGCGTGTCCGCCGCGTAGGACATATTGGAGCGTGTCCGCCGTGTAACACGTATTGGAGCGTGTCCGCTGCGTAGGACATATTGGAGCGTGTCCGCTGCGTAGGACATATTGGAGCGTGTCCGCCGTGTAACACGTATTGGAGCGTGTCCGCTGCGTAGGACATATTGGAGCGTGTCCGCCGTGTAACACGTATTGGAGCGCGTCCGCTGCGTAGGACATATTGGAGCGTGTCCGCCATGTAACACGGTCCGTGTGCAGCCCCAGCTGTGGGTTAAAGGAAAACAACCTCCAATTCAGAGCACAGTAACAGCAGGGAGTGTGATATTCCCCCGCCTCTAGCTAGGCACCATGGCTCTGTTAGACTAATGTGCCCGCCTGTGTCAGATGACAGAAGCTATGCAGCTTAAGCCCTGGCAAGCACCTATATGGGAGACCGGGGGATATAAGGACCACTCAAAAATCCATACAGAATGGAAGAATTGGGATTCCTTCTTCAGGAAGTTCTAGTGTTGCCAGGGGCAGCGCCTCAAGTCAATTTATCATTCTAATGAAAATTGTGGAAGTCAGGGACCAGGGGAAGTGCTAGTCTTCACCTCGAGGAGGTCTAGGACCTTCTAAGTGGATGAAGCTTTGGAATAAAGCTATGATGGCAGAAGAGGAAACATCTTGAATACGATCCATGTTTCCTTGGATGAGCTACACTTAAGCAGTGAGGTCCTCCAAGATTATATGGCTATCGCCAAGACTGTCTGGTCTATTGTACCTGCGGAGTCAGGTCATATCTTCAAGTGTGTGCCTGAAGGGCCTATGCTGCAGAGCAGGGCCAGTAGCGCGATTCATTATGGGCCACAGGATTGCACAGCATCCTGTTGCTCTCCAGCTGTTGTGGAACTTCAACTCCCAGTGTTTCTTGACAGCCCAAGACTTGTATTTTACTAAAAATAAAAAAGACCTATCCTACAGCTAAGCTAAATATGGTGGGCTAAGCTGTAGGCATCTGCTCTCGTCAGATCACAGAAGTTGCTCACCTTGAATCCTCAGAAGTACCAGCATGGGAGAGCTGGCTGGGAATCTGTGCCTCGTTTCATTGACTTCTGGAAATCTTCTGGACTCACCAAAAATGGATTCTAACAGATCCAATGTAATATAAATGCCGAGTTACATGTGATGATATCGTCAATTTGACCCCTGACTACCTGGGTGATACTATCCTAACAGGTGTTTGTCAGACAGAACTATGGCCCTATCCACCACTGGCAGACTGTCTCTCTGGCTTAAACTCTGAGTCGCAGTTAATGCTTTGAAGTAGAGTATCTGGGAGTCAATAGACTTTTAGGGTCCGAGCTGACAAAGTTTAAAGAGCTTCTCTAAGAAGAAGGTAGAATCATTACCGCAGTCTGTTCAGGAAGTTTCACCATGAAACTTCCTCTGACGTAACAGAAGTCAATACCGAGGCCGACCAAGGTTCCCATATCCCCATACAAAGTTAATCCGGATTCCACTTCTGACACCAGAAAGACTAAACTGACACCGGATCCCTTCCTGTAGGGGGCACATCCAACGCTCTTCTGAAGCTGGTAAGGTATAACCCTTCCTACGGTTGAAGATCAGGTAGTCCGACTATTCAATACGCTTTCTCTGGAAGCTATTCCCGTACTGCTCCGTTACATCAGGTCATCCTTGAAGTCTCCATTCTACAGTTCCTAGAAGGAAAGGTATCGACCTCCGATTCTTCAGAAAGAAGAAAAGTCAAATAGAAGACAATTACATCCATGGAAATGAGATGTCATGGCCTTCCTTGTCTTGAAGGATGCATACCTTCGTATAGAGATTTTCTGAGAGGCAGAACAAATGACAAAGAACAGCTGTATAGATACAAGGCAGGGTCAAGCTCCCTGCAATTCACAGCTCTTCTGTTCAAGATCTCTTTGGCTCCTCACACCTCTTTTAAGGTGGTGACCGCTATAGCTGCCTGTAGGAACACAGGCAATACCTGATTGATTTATTTGATGCGCCACCTTCAAACTACTGTCCAGTAATACCAATGCTGTTGGTTAATAGCTTGAGAAAGCCAGACATTGGTCCAGCAAGGACATTCTTAGGTTTTGTCATAAACTCCCAGGAGATTTTCTCCCTTCCGCCTGCATGGCAGGAAAGAATGTTGGCAGCGGAGGGGCTTAGGTTCATGTGAGCAGCTGCAGAGGCAGTTCTTTGTACCTTAGGGCACTGGTGACCCCTCCAGAGAGAGATCCGAACCGAAAGGTACTACAACCCAGAGTGGTAAAACAATAGGTGCAACCTGTCATTCCAAACTCATGAATCCATCAGATGTGGAAACATCTTAGGGATGGGAGGGGCCTGGTCCAGAGAATCGGATATGGTCGGAGATGCATCTCAACTAAGTTGTTTATACTCCTAGAGTGATAGACAGACCGGGCCTCTAAGAGTCCCCTCTAGAGCTCTATGTCCTTGATCATAAAGGAACTCAAAGAGGCACGGTGGTACCCAACAGAACCCCTTCTCAGGAAGGTGGGAAAGATCTTGATATGGACAGAGTTCAATCTACCCATCCTCTGCTGTATATATGCAAGGCTTAGACTGAGTCAAAGGCTAACAGTCCGGGAGCAATGTCTCTGAATCTAGAGATCTTCAAGCAGATCACCAGGATGTGGGAAGTGCCAGGGATCGATCTCACGGCCAAGAGGTTCAGCACCAAGGTCGAAACATTCTCTCCCTTTGTCAGGGTGACAATCCCTTGGAAGTGGATGCCTTGTCCATCCCTAAGAGGTTCAGGCTGGCCTACGTTTTCCCTCCAGTTTCCTTGATACCTAGGGTATTGATTAAAATCAGGCCAGGCCATGGAAAAGCCATCATACCGATCTGGCCACAGGGGTCATGGTATTCCCACCTCATTCAGATGAGTCGAGGGTGTTACTGGAGACTTCCCCCAGTGCAGAACTTGGTGTCATAGCACTCAAACTCTGCCAGGACCCGAAGAGTCTCAACCTGACAGCCTGGAGGTTGGCCAGCCCCTTTAGAAGCTAAAGGGCTCTCCAATCAATTCCTGAAGACCTGCCCACAGTCCAGGTCTGGATCTACCAAGAAGACTTACACAAGGGGTGAATTGATTGCTTCAGCTTTATATTCCATTTAAGGAGTGGATAGTTGCAACCCACGGCTTAACAACATCCTACACTTCCAGCAGGAAGGATCCGGGAAAGGACTAATCGCCCTGGAATGTCCAAAATGTAGTCCAGGCCGCATTTTGGGTAAGATCCTTGTCACAAGAGCCCTTAGTGAAAAGGTTCCTGAAATTGTTTGAGGATAAGTGGTCTAATTTAGCAGACCTATTGCAATAGGAGACTTTGCATTAGTCCTAAGAAGATTATGATCAACTACCTCTGAACCTCGGGAAGAGGTCCCACATAATTACCTATTGTAAGAGGTTATTTCCTTCTGGTCATAATAAAGGGCGGACAAAGGCGGTGGAGAGCCCCGTGTAGGGGGTGAGGGACCCCATGCTCTCCAATGGTTTACCATGGCACACTAGGTTGTTTCATTCCAATGGTGCACCAGTACCTGTGAGCACTGTTCGGTCCCTCAATTATATTATACTGGGTTCCTGTGCATCGGCGCAGTTTGTACATGAGGGGTGTCCGCCCCTAGCCATAACATCTGTCAGAACAGGGGAACATCAAGCCTTGTCATCAGTGGATCCATATATCAGAATCCTCCAGGACAGGGTCTTGCTGAAGCTACTACCAAACTTCACTCCAAAGTTCCTCATTTGTAACCTGAAAGCAGGTCCACTCCCTTCCAGTGTTCTGGCACGTGTCTGCCTCTCATGAGGAACATAATCTCTGTTCCTAGATCTCTGCTGTTGTCTTGAGATCTATTGGGCTTGGAGGAAGACATTAGGAAAGTTGAAAATTGATTGTTTTCTAAAAGAAACAAAGACTTAAAATCCATCAAACCTACCCTGGGTAGATGAAGTGTAGAGGCCAGTAGTCTGGCTTACATTGTTAGATCTCCGATTCACATCATTTAGTCTAAAACTACTTGACTACAGCAGTGGCCAGCTCTTGGGCTAAATAAATGCGGAGCCCGTGGGATCAGATTTACTGTAAGGCTTGGAACTCACACTTAATATCGATCAACCATTATAGGCTGAATTGTTGCTTCTCTGAAGAAACGGTTCTTGAGCGGTCAATCCTGAGTTCCGACAGTAAAGATAGCCCTCCGTATGGGTACCCCCTGCTATTTCCCCATTATTGTACTGCTGCCAGGTATAAGGGAAGGGTAGATTTCGAACGTTAATCAATTTCCCTTAGTCCTAGCAGCAGCACAAGCTTCCAGCCCTAAGTAATGCTACTACTTTATAATAAACACATGGTAGGAGCGGCTGGACGCCCTCATATAGGGAGGGGACTCTAGTTGATTAGTTTGATTAAAATAAAAATTCCATCTGTCCTGCTAGTTCACAGGGGCAGAGATTACCCCCATTATTGGGCTGCTGTTAGGACTAAGGGAAAACAGATTAACGTTAGAAAGACTCTTCTCTGTTATATCACTCACTACAGAGATCCACACTGGCTCTGAAAGTGACGGCACCAGAACGGTGTCAGGAGCTTCAGAAGATGGGTTTCCACAGTCGCTGCACACAAGCCTAAGATCACCACGCACAACGCCAAGAGGCTCGAGTGGTGTACAGTCCTGGCCAAGAGAGACTCGCACAGATTTTGGTTCTCAGATTACTTCTTCAGTATTTTTCGATCTTTCAGGCTCCACGCACACAATCGTAAAAACGTCCGTAATTGCGGGCCGCAACTACGGTCAGCAATTACGGACTTATTTGCGTCTATTGTGCATGGACACCTTCCCGTTTGTTTACGGGAAGGTGTCCGGGCCGTAGAAATGTTCAGAAAATTATTGAACATGTCCGTTCTTTTGCATTTTACAGGCTGTGCTCCCATATGGCCCAAAAATGTGTGCGCCCATCGGCGACCGGCCGTGCCCACAATAGCCGGCCATGATTCCGAGCGCAGCCACGTGCATGGGGCCTCAGTTGGATATTTCTCTGGTAACTGAAGTACAAATTATAAACATTTCAGACGTTTTTATACTTCTTTTATTGACAAATACATCAAGTTTATGCAAAAGACTCAATTTTAACAGTGTTGACCCTTCTTTTTAAAGATTTCTGTAATTCACCCTGGCATGCTGGATGTCAGCTCCTGCGCCAAATCCTGACTAATGAAAAACTCCAAGCACTTAATAGGCAAGAATGGGTTATCACAATTTCTGTGTTTTTGTTTGTTCACCCTCTTTTTGAGGATTGACCACAGGTTCTCAATGGGATTGAGATCTGGGGAGTTTCCTGCCCATGGACCCAAAATATCAATGTTTTGTTCACCGAGCCACTTCGTTATGACTTTTGCCTTGTGACGTGGGGTCCATCATGCTGGAAAAAGCGTTCATCACCACATTGCTCCTGGATGGTTGGGAGAAGTTGCTCTTGGAAGATGTTTAGATCCCATTCTTTATTCATGGAAGTGTTCTTAAGTAAAATTGTGAGTGAGCTTTAAGATGCTTTACTGTTGGAATGTCACAGGACTTATGGTAGTGGTCATGGGGTTCGTTAGGCTAATACACTCCAACAGGGTTTATTGCATCCAATGCTGACAGAACAAGTCGCCTTCACTGCAGAAACAACACAGTCCACAAAATCAGGTAATCACAGGAACCTCCTCAGAGCCCCGGCCTCAGCTTCAGCTCTCCGTAAAGTCTCCATCCAGGAGATCTCCATCCTCCCTAGGACAAGCCCTTATTTACCCCTCGGGGGGGGGGGGGGAGACATCTTGGCAGTTTCTAGTCACCATCATTATAATGACTTTAGTTTGCGTCTCTACTGTCTGTAAGTTAGTTGTGGTCCTTTGTACTAATTGGATCTGCTTGGTTTGCTGGTCTCTAGCTGAGTGATGGTGGTGCCTCCTGATGACCCCCCTGTGGAGACTGGTCAATGAGGACACTTTATGTCTTGTGGACTTCACCTCCGACTCATCTGATTGTCCATAGGCTGGAGACACGACCTGTGGTACCCGATTACAGAATCATTGCTCTCTGCTGAGGGCTCACAATAATCCATACATAATGCACCACCACAATAATCCACACCTAATGCACCATCACAGTAGCATTCACCTTTTCTTCTCTGGATAATTATTCTTCCAGATGTCCCAAACAGTCTGAAGGAGACTTCATCAGAGACAATAACTTTACCCCAGTCCTCTGCAGTCCAATCCCTTTACTTCCTGCAGAATATCATTCCGTCCTTGATGTCTTTCTTTGAGAGAAGTGGCTTCTTTGCTGCCCTTCTTGACACCAGACCGGCATCTGATTGCCCATATGCTGGAGACACGACCTTTGGTACCCGATTACAGAATCACTCCTCTCTGAGGGCTCACAATAAATCACACATAATGCACCATCACAACCCCTCCCCTCATAATAAGTGAGCTGGCCATGTGGTCTACACAGGCCGCTGGCCACCTCACTCATAAGCCACTTAGTGCAGTTCTATAGGAACAGTCCACAGGCTGTAAAGAAAGTGAACATTTATATCCAGGGCAAAGAGCAATGTCTGGAAACATCATCACAAGGTTCAAGAAATTTCGACAAAAGTTCCACGTCATCTGTTAGGTTTGGAAGACCTGATCCGGTGGCTTCCAGGACAGTCCAGCCCATGAGATGGAGTCTCTGGGGTCAGGTGGTTTCTTGGGACCTTTTTCCCAGTTTACAGGTTTCTGCAGACTCCGCATGGTCCATCCAGACACTTTCCTCCCCACTTAATCCCACCACAATATATTGGGTAATGCTGGCCGACTATCTGACCCATCACCCAGGCAAAGATCATACCAGAAAATACAGTCACTGTTCAGAATTGTAGTGAATCCTGAGAATTTGGTGGCGGAAGATGGGGAGATAGAAGTTACCTCAGTTTGAGAAAACAAGGACCATAATTGAAAAGGGTCTAAAGTCTCACGATCATGAAGGTCACCACTGCTGTTGGGACCAGTGTCTTGTCCTTCGCAGACCTGCTCCTCCAATGCTCCTTCCACCTTAGAACTCGCTGACTCTCCAGTGTTCTCATCCATGTTGGAAGACTGTGTGCATGGAGAGTCCATACTGGCCGTAACATCCACATAATCAATGAACTCCGACAAATCAGACAAGGTAACAATACAGTTGGGTACCTCAACCTCTTGGAAATCCTTGGGTGTGGGGAATGCAGGAAACACATCGCCAGGAGAAGCACAAACATCATTGCTCACTAGTGGGTCTGTTTCATGTGACTTAACCTCAGTTGGGTTTTCAGAACTAGCACTGGTAATCTCAGTGCTAAAGGTTTCAGGAGATCCAGCACTAGTTATATCTCCTGTGTCTTCATCATCCACACCAGCGCTAGTTATATCTCATGTGTCTTCATCATCCACAGGATTTGTTTCTGTAGACATATAGACATCCTCTGTATACATTCCTTCCAGTCCAGAATAGTTTCCCTCTTCCTGGTGCTCCCACATCTTATGGGATATGCTGGCCCCACATTCCTCATCACTTACCTCAGGGAACTCTGGAGCTTTCTCTGGAGATCTATAGTAATCAGAGCCTGTAGCAGCAGCACGATCCTTATAACACTGTGCTGGCCGTACACACCATGTTTGCGGCACCTCTCGCTCCGCTTGTGCCAGACAACAATTCCAGTCCCAGAACTTATCATCCTTGGAGGCGAAACATCCCAGAACATCCATGGTCTCCTTGTGCAACTCCCGAGTTCGCACAAGAACTTATTCCTTCCTTGCCATAGTCAGAGCCTGATCGCAAGCCCAGCGTTCAATGTCTTCTGTAGCCTTTGGTCCGAGACAGTCCATTGCCTCCTGGTAAACCACAATTGCTCTCCTCACGATATACATCCTGGTGTGCAGACCTCTGTCCATCTCTCCTGCACTCTGTTGATCCCACTTCTGACACCAGGTGTCATGGGGTTCGTTAGGTTAATACACGATCAACAGAGCCAGTGGCGACAGGGCAGCTCCAAAGGGGGGTTTATTGTATCCAATGCTGACCGAACAAGTCACGTTCAATGCAAGAACAACACACAGTCCACAAAATCATCACAGGAAACTCCTCAGAGCACCGGCCTCAGCTTCAGCTCTCCTGAATGTCTCAATCCAGGAGATCTCCATCCTCCATCCTTCCCAGGAGCCCTTATATACCCCTCAGGGGGAGGAACATCTTGGCAGTTTCTAGTCACCATCATTATAATGACTTTCGTTTGTATTTCTACTGTCTGTGAGTTGTGTCTTTTGTACTATTATGTGTATTGCCCATCTATTGTCTGCCACA
Source organism: Rhinoderma darwinii (assembly GCF_050947455.1). Classification (NCBI taxonomy): domain Eukaryota; kingdom Metazoa; phylum Chordata; class Amphibia; order Anura; family Rhinodermatidae; genus Rhinoderma; species Rhinoderma darwinii. Next base: position 208,165 of record NC_134688.1, read on the forward strand.
GCCGGGATGAGAACACAGTGGGGGGAGATAATTGGATCTACTTGGTTTGCTGGTCTCTAGCTGAGTGATGGTGGTGCCTCCCGATGACCTCCTGTGGAGAATGGACAATGAGGACACTATGTCTTGTGGCTGCACCTCTGACTCATCTGATTGTCCATAGGCTGGAGACATGACCTGTGGTACCAGATTACAGAATCATTCCGCTCTGTTGAGGGCTCACAATAATCCACACATAATGCACCATAACAATAATCCACACATAATGCACCATCACAGTCGTACTCACCTTTTCTTCTCCGGATAATTATGATTCCAGATGTCCCAAACAGTCTGAAGGAGCTTTCATCAGAGACAATAACTTTACTCCAGTCCTCTGCAGTCCAATCCCTGTACTTCCTGCAGAATATTATTCCGTCCTTGATGTCTTTCTTGGAGAGAAGTGGCTTCTTTGCTGCCCTTCTTGACACCAGGCTGGCTTCCAAAAGCCTTCGCCTCACGGTGCGTGTAGATGCACTGACACCTGCCTGCTGCCATTCCTGAGCACACTCTGCAGTGGTGCTGAACCGGTCTTGTAGCTAAATGCTCTTTAGGAGATGGTCCTGGCACTTGCTGGACTTTCTTGGGCCCCCTGAATCATCTTTACAGCAATTGAACCTCTCTCTTTGAAGTTCTTGATGATCCGATAAATGGTTGATTTAAGGGCAACCCTAAGAGAGCAATATCCTTGCCTGTAAAGTCCTTTTGATGCAAAGCAATGATGATTATACGTGTTTCCTTGGAGGTAACCATGGTTAACAGAAGAAGACAAGGATTTCAAGCACCATCCCCCTTTTGAAAGCAACCAGTCTGTCCTTATAATTCAATGAGCATGACAGAGTGATAGCAGCCGCCTTCTCATCGTTAACACTTTCCCTGAGCGAACGAGAAGATCACTGAAATGTCAGCAGGTCATTTTGTGACAGGGCTGAAATGCAGTGCAAATATGGTTTTTATGATTGAGTTAATTTTCATCATAAGGAATGACTTAACAATTACAATTAATCTGATCACTCTTCATAACAATCTAGAATGCCCCCGAAACCTTATCCAGCTCTGTGTCAGGCAGGGGATAGGTTTCAATGCTCCTTATTAACCCAGGTGCCTCCTAGTGCCTCTATTCTCCTGAGGATCCTGGTCCCTTTATGAACTTAATCCAGAGTATTCAAGGATAATTTACTTGGAGCAGATCCATCCAGTTGCATCTGTTACCAGACCAGTTTTAGGCTAGGGCCTCACAGCGACAAAAAGATTTCAATGCGACATCGCAAGTAAATAAATGTGAATGTGGCCGCGTTACGACATAGTTGCAAAAAATCCAACCTTGGTGGATTTTTGGTCGCAGGTTGCCAGTCACAACAACTCTGCCTGCATAGAATTTAATTTAAGGCCCCATGCACACGACCGTAGTTTTCATCCTTAAGTACGGATGAAATTGCGGACCCATTCATTTCTATAGACCACGGACACCTTTCAGTATATTTACGGATGTATATCTGGGCCGTGAAATGATCCGCAAAATATACACCATGTCCTATTCTTGTCCGCAATTGCGGCATGGACTAGCCCATAGAAGTCTATGGGTGCTTCCGCAATTGCGGACGGCTATGGATTTGTGGACAGTAAAACAGTAAACAGTCGTGTGCATAAGGCCCAAGTCATTTGCGTCTTGTGAGGGATTTTTTGTCCTAAAATAGGGTCACAGACCCACCACAAACAGTTTTGTTGCCTGATTCGTGTGCAATTTGATTTAGAGCGACCACTGTTGCCGTGTAGACTTAACCTAAGGGGTTGTCTCGTCAAACACAACCCTCTTCAGAATGTGGCCCATAGGGAAAACATAGTATTACAGATGAATGGTCGTCCTTGTACTGTAGGGATGGCTGGAGTCCACCAGAATGGGTTCCGCTCGTTCAGGGGAGTGCTCGGTTCTGGCTCATAGAGGCTCCTTTACAATGCCCATATACCCTAATAGGCACACGAACGAGGGTTGTCTGGTGGCAAATCTCCTATCCTACCAATGGGGATTTCAGTAGGTCAAATACCACTCCCTACATTTTATACGTCAGTGCACAGAAGCGGATGCTACATATCTGGCTGCCCTGTGTGACAACCTGGCCCAAGGATCTCCTGGAACGTGGAGACTTCATAAAGAGCTGCGGGAACGGACCGCTGTATGTTGTAAATACTTCATATATGTTCTGGCTGCTGGGAGACATCAATGCTTACATGCAAGAAATACAATGAGAATGGCAACCAACCACCGCCCTGCATGAGACCCAACTACGGACTTGTGAATAGGAAGTGTGGGCTGACTAGTCACTCCCACCCCTGAATCTACGAGCGGACACCGTACTTACCGGTCTTCTCCAGAGACTGCACCTAAGAGAAACTCAAAAAAGTCATGTGCACACAATAGCCCTCCACCAGCCCAACACTTTCCAGCTTTCCACCATCCACAACACGGTGGGACACAGAGCTCAAATCACTCCAATAAATCCTCTTTATTAAATCCACATACAAACCGTCCTGTTCACAGTTTAAAAAAAAAAGAATGAAAAACATTTGGAGCTTGCACCCAACCAAGGGCATGATGGGAACACTGGCTGGGGCAGAACAGTCTGGCTCGGACATTTAAGAACAGTCTTGTAAAATGCTGGCGTGAAGTCTAATAACGTCCCAGATCCATTCAAAGTGCAATAATCAGAGAAATGGAAGAACGCCGTTCTCCTGGATCCCCTCCTATTACCGAGGGGTCTCTCAGAGTTATAGACCATGTGTGTGTGATCTCTATGACTGGTCAATGATTAAAAAAACAAGAAACATGCAGATCAGGAGGGATGGAGTGTCACCCTCTGGCCCAGAAACCATCCAATCGCCCCTTCCGTGCCTCCTGCTGATGACAGGTGGAGACTGCAAGTCCAGAAGAGGCAGCAAATAAGTCTCCTGGTAACGTGTCCAGCGTCTCTGAAAATTAAGATCAATGTTCCCTATTTAGGTGAGCGCAGCGCATTGTCAAATCGCCTTAGAAAGGTGGTAAGTGCAGAGGCTTCGCTGCTCTCTCGTGGGGAGCCGTCTAACAGTTGTATGATTGGAGGTTCAGGGCTCTTTATATTTCCCCTCCTATGAAAAAGTCCCCCCAGGCGAAATGGGCTTGGAGTGCCAGGGGTAGGTGAGGGGGGGTCTTTCTGAGAACTATCTGCAGTCCAAGATTTTAGAACTTGGCTGATGGAGTTAGAATTAGGAGTGCACGGAGAAGAATTGGAGACAGGCTCACAAGTTAATACCAATGAATCTTTAGAAGATCCAACTGGGGAGTTAATAAGAATCGATTGCACTTCAACTTCTTCTCTGTAAGACGGGAGGCAACCAAGTGTATGTCTTCTGTTAATCTTGCCAGGAGTATCCGGCTGCCCCTCACTTTCTGTGCTTTCCTCTCTTGGTCGCCTCAATCCTTGACTCTGTTTGCTCTCCGCTATGTGATCATCCTCCTCTCTGATGGGCTCCACGGTCACGTTGGTGGAGGCACTAACAGCGGATCTGGGCAGTGCACCATTCAGGGGAGAAGCATTAAGGAACTCTGTTGACTGGCTGCGAGGAAGTGGCCGCGGACCTCGACTTGGACGACCTCTGCGAGGAAGACGAAGCATCAAAAACTCTAATTCAACATCTTGAAGGTCTTTGTCTTGTGAGGAACAACTCGCTATTGACCGTCGTTTCTCCAGGCGCTCCTTCCGGTGTTCAGCCTTCTCACGCTCCCTGTTCTCCTGCAGAGCAGACATTTATATACACGTGAGATGAAGTGATAACGTTTCTGCCCTTCTGTACAAACCCCACGACCTTGTGCAAGAAATGGTGACGGGTAAAAGTAGAATGTTAGACAGACACAAAGGGGAAAACCAACTACCCTCCCTGTCCTTCCATTACAGATGGAGCAGAAATGTCACAACGAGCCTTTATTAGGAATAACGAGGAGATTATGTTCACGGTTCTGGCATCGCCTTCTACGTGGTGCAGCCGGACGTCTCACAGCTCACCCGCCGCATTCTTTACATCACAGCTCACCCGCCGCATTCTTTACATCACAGCTCACCCGCCAGATTCTTTACATCACAGCTCACCCGCCAGATTCTTTACATCACAGCTCACCCGCCGCATTCTTTACATCACAGCTCACCCGCCACATTCTTTACATCACAGCTCACCCGCCACATTCTTTACGTCACAGCTCACCCGCCACATTCTTTACATCACAGATCACCCGCCGCATTCTTTACATCACAGCTCACACGCCACATTC